>NW_010321221.1:0-4095 GCF_000700745.2 Antrostomus carolinensis
AAAAAAACAAAAAAAACCCAACAAAAAAACCAACAAAGGAAGATAGTGAGAACAATGAGAAATATTTTCCCTTCCTGAAGGACTCCATGATATAGATTTGTTGCCTCAAATGAGGAAAAAATTCTACTCCCTAATCTCCTGGGCTCTATCATAAAATGTACTTTTTTCTACTTATTATGTACTGCCTACTGACATCTTGTGGGTCTGCACTGACAAGAGTCCATCGCAGAGCCACGAAGATGATTAAGGGAGTGGAGCATCTCCCTGATGAGGAAAGGCTGAGGGAGCTGGGTCTCTTTAGCTTGGAGAAGAGGAGACTGAGGAGAGACCTCATTAATATTTATAAATATTTAAAGGGCAAATGTCATGAGGATGGAGCCAGGCTCTTCTCAGTGATGCCCAGTGGTAGGACAAGGGGCAATGGGTGCAAGCTGGAGCATAGGAGGTTCCATGTAAACATGAGGAAAAACTTCTTTACTGCAAGAGTGACGGGCCACTGTTACAGGCTGCCCAGGGAGGTTGTGGAGTTTCTTTCTCTGCAGACATTCAAAACCCACCTGGATGCACTCCTGTGTAACCTACTGTGGGTGATCCTGCTCTGGCAGGGTGGTTGGACTAGATGATCTTTTGAGGTCCCTTCCAACCCCTATGATTCTGTGATTCTGTGATTTTTATCTAGATCTACCTTGCTCAGTTCGAACTATATTTAGGTCACTCACCTTGTGGGTTTTTTTTTTTTTTTTTTTTTTTAAATAGGCAAGTTTTGAACTCTCTTTGACTTTAATTAGTAAAAGACTTCTCATAAAAATAGATCCTACAGAGTAGCTTCTCTCGGAAAGCAAACATCGTGAACGTATTGAAATAATAGTACTTAGATGCTCATCTTCTTGCTACTTGAGTTCTTCAGGGTCCTGTCTCAAGTATGATGAAGGTACAGTAAGTAATTTGCCTGGGATCCAGTGTTAGAAGCAGCATCTGGGCCCCTAGTGAAAATATGGACCAAAAAGTCTGAAGAGGACCACTCAGAAAAGAATTGTGCAGCTTGCTATGTCAGGGTCCTAGCTAGTTTAGTACACTGTATCCAACCATCTCAGTAACCAGCTGCCTCAAAAAAGGGTTAACAAGTGTTGAAGTAAGCAACTATGGAATAATCCAATCAAAGAGGAAGAATACTATCAGATTTCACTGATTTTAGCAAAAAAGAAATGAGCTTCTGGAGCACTTTCTCATAAATGGATAGAGAAATAAGGTTCAATGTTCACTAATTTTTACTGGAAAGGTGAACATAGGTATTTATTTCAGTTCTTCTGGCTTTGTTTAAAAAATAAAACAAACAAAACCCCACCCCTCAAACACTCTGTAGTTAGAACACAGTTGTTTGAGCAGTGTTGACTACACAGGCATTTTCCAAAGATAGATAAGTATAAAATGTTTTGTTGTGATGTCTCTTGGGTTACTGGTCAAGAATAAATTTACCTAAAAAGAGGGAGGATGCATCTCTGCACTTTGACTGACTACCTCAGTGAAGATCAAGAAGCAGGATCTGAAGAGAAAACATGGATGATCATAAACACTCTTCTAGACAGGATGACAGAAACGAGTTAGTTCATTCATGAAAGCTAATAAAAATACCATCTTGCATGTCAGCACATAAATGAAACAATGTGGATTATAAACAGAAGAAGTTGTAAATCTTAACACAAAATCAGGAACATAATTCAACTAGTATAACAGGTTTCGTGGAATTACTCGTTAGTGGAATGGTAATATACAAGTGTATAGCTTGTTGAGGAAAAAAACCCTATGATCTTAAATATGAAGAACATAATATACTTGCCTTGAGATTTTCAGTACATGTGCAGTTAGACTTGTTCAAAGTCTAGGATAAAAGGCAGGGACTTACATGGTAGAAGTCTAGGCTAATTCTTTTTGTTTACACAAAAATCTTTAATCAGATAGTGAACCTAAAACAAAGCGTAGAAAACATGAACTGAAAAATTTTGTGTTAAATGGAAGATCCTAACAAATCCAAGTAAAGACCCAGACTGTCAAAAAAATTACAGGAATTGACAGGTGAAAGCTTTCTTTTGCTAAAGAAGGTGGAGACAGCAAGTAGAGAGAGAGAGAGAGAGAGGGCAATCAAATCTAGGACTGCCTGAGGTTATGAACTGAAAGTGAGTGAAACTGAAATAAGATTTTATGATCCTTGGGAAGGGAAAAAGAGAGAAAGCAAAATAGAGATCATGAACTTCCAGAAAGCACATTTCAATGAACTCTCAGAATTGTTATTTGAGGTCACACAGGAGGAAAGCCTGATGAAAAAGAAGCTTCAGATAGTTGCCACAGGACATATAGATAGAGTAAATAAGGCCAAGTCATGGCAGCTTTACTGACTTCAAGAAAGGACTGAAAACAAATTATGAAGTTGTTTATCTATGTGACACCCTGATGGAAGAGAAGTATAATGTGAGTATGTAGTAGCAAAGTCAGAATGTCAAGGCACGGAACTAGGTGAAGGAGCAGGAAATATCAAGGGTAAAAAGAAAGCATTTTTAAGCAAGTTAATTGCAATTTTCACAACACAAGTCTATTATTAGTAAAAGGAAGTTGAAGGGAAAAGGAAACCCTTTGCTTCCCCAAACTGAAAACCATCAAATGATATACAAGCCTTGTTACATTTAGTCTCCACAAAAAGGTCAGTCAGGAGCAGATGGTTAATGCAGTTAATACCAGTGACAAAAGGTTCAGTCTTAACTGTAGAATGAACAGATTAGAGAGCACTTAGATAAATTAGTTGTTTTCAAATTGTCTGGTCTGATAAACTTCATAATACTCTGTTTAGTGACCTGGCTGCAGCAATTTCAGAATGGTTGGAGGTTGCCTTTCAGAAATTATGGGGTTGGAAGTTGACTTTAAGAAATTATGGCAAACAGCTGTGGAACAGGAATGTTACAAAATGGCAAGTGTAGTGCCTAGTATTAATTTTTACATAGAAAGAGGGAGAGAAGGTACCCAGGAAGTAAGGGCCAACAAGCTACTTCAGTTTCCAGAATTCTGAGCATTTGAAAAATAAAAAGGAAAAGAGTAGTAAGGAAAAGAGTAGCAGTGACAAGAAGTTTGGATAGGGGAGATACAGCAAATACCACTGGCTAACATGGTAGCCTAGAAGGGAAGCTAGAAAAACACCATCTTGATTGAAAATATTGCAGTAGTAAGTAGCAGCATTTAGAAAATCTGTTACCACAAATTCATGTTTGAAATGGGGATATATCTATATTGTGGTTCTATAAGGGGTCTAAGGCTGTTCAGATTTTCATGAAAATGAAAAGCTCTTCTCATTTACATTTGGAGATGACTAACAGTAGGAGAAAAAGTTTATAAAGATGATTTGGGGAAAAAATAAGATGAAACTCAAGAGAGAAGAAGTGAACATATTGACATAAGAACTCCACAAGTACAGGGTTGGTGCTCTTAAAGAAATGTTAGGTGTTAACTCATACCAAGAGAAACTTGAACAGGTCACAGTGTTGCTTCTTGAGTAGTACGTCTGAGCCTCTACCAGAGAAACATCTGTTTTTGAAGACTTAAGGAGAGTCATATATGAAGTGAGATTAATCCAGAAAAGAACAGTGCTCTAGCAAATGTGACTTATGAAAAACAATTGAAAAGCTTTTAAATGTTTATCTTAAATAAAAGGTTGGGAGGGCACTGAGAATAAATTATTTGTATAATTAGAAGGGTACTTGCTAAAAGGAAAAGAATGACTTATTCTCCTTTCTGTGGAAAGGAGAGTGCTCAAATTGCAAGAAGGAAGGAAGGTCAGGGTAGAAATCAGCAAAAAACTTTTCCAATGGTAAGGACAACGAAACACTAGGATACAAATGGCAAAGGTATCTATGTCTTCCAATGCTCACAAAGGACTCCATATCTGAAACATATAATGGTAGATAGTCCACTCTTTATTTTCCTGCAGCTGAACTAACTGATTCAGTCTTAGCTGAACTTCTTTGTTTAACATGAAAGACTACAATATGTAGGGCTCACCCAGGAAAGGTCAAAATACAACTTAAAAATTGTATATATATATATTAAAAT
>NW_010321222.1:0-357 GCF_000700745.2 Antrostomus carolinensis
TAACCACACCCCTTCTAATACACCCCAGGAACTTGATAGCTTGCTTGAAGTGTTGATATATTGAGCTGCTTTTGCTTCATAAAAGTATTCTGCTGAGTTGTCAATCCATGTTTCAGTCTTAATATTTTATCTTTTCTCAGTTGTCCAACCAAAGAATCATATTTATCTTTATGTCGAGTTTTGTAGCGTTGACGCAAATTGTGTTCCTTGAACACAGACATTGAATTCTGGCTTATCAGACAAACAGCTCTTTCTTTGTACTCCATGAAAAAATAATCAGCGGTCCACTTTTCCTGGAATACCCTGCACTCGGAGTCAATTTTTCTTTTTTTTGACATGATGGTGCACGCTTCCCAC
>NW_010321222.1:511-10074 GCF_000700745.2 Antrostomus carolinensis
CCAGAGGCTGCCGATTGAGCTTGCCCGGCAGAGGAGATGCCAGCAACTCTCGCCCTCCACAGGGGGACAGGTCGAGGATGAGGCGCTGGTTCCAGTCCAGTCATCTGCGGCTGCTTGGTTTCCCCCCCAACATCCGGCGGGAAGGGGTGGCGGGGAGTTCTGTAAATACCGGCGGGCCGGATTGAGGACCCTGGGGGGGCCGTATCTGGCCCCCCGGGCTGTAGTTTGAGGACCCCTGCTCTAAATGATGAAACTGTTTCAGTGTGCAGGGTTTTGAAAGCCCCACTTATGGGTATGAGGGAGCTATCTTTTCTATTTTTGAGATTTTGCATTTATTTTGTTGAGGGACTGAATGTACTTTATCCTTATTTGCATTGTGATTTAGAGTATTCTGGGGAAGAGCACAGAAGTATATAATGCAGATGCAGCTATCACTGTCCAATTACACAATAAAACAAGAAAGATATTTTGCCTACTGACATTCAGGTACATCTGCTTCTGGTTAGGGAAAAGCCTTACATCACTGTCTTTCTGTGGACTGTTGTCTATGTCCTTGAAGTATGTCATCTGAATAGTTAAATCTGTAGCGTGGTCCTCCAGCTGTGAACTCTTAGATAAGGAGCACTTTCTTGTGTTCTTTATTCTTTGAAAATCATATACAGATTATGGAGCAATAAGTTCTAGAGGAAATAAAGTAATTAAAACTGACAGCAGTGAGCGACTTCAGAAGGGGGATCAGAAGAGAGACTGCAAAGTAATTTACCTTTTAAGTATTGCCATATAAATGTCAATGTAACTTATTTTGTAGAAAAAGGACTTGAAAAGGTTAGGACAGAAGTGTTAACAAACAACAGTTGTCAGAACAATCAATTTCTCCCAGAAAACTTGAAGTGAAGAAATACCTTTTAAATACCAATAAACTGAAAACCCAGAAGTTAATTCACTAATAATTAAGGAATTACCCTTCTTTCCTTGGCAATAAATCTAGCTTGCAAATGAAAACAATTCACACATAGAAGTAAATCATGAACTTTGTAATTGGGCAAAGACTTCCAACTAGTGTGATAGACTACTAAAAACTGGACTTCTAACACTGCGATTGAAGCTGGAAGATGTATTTGAACCTTGCTGCCTGTATGAAATCATATAACTAACAATTGATCAATGGCTGTACACAATTCAGGTGGTTTCAAAGGAATTAGTAAATTTTTATATACACACACACACATATATATCTCTCTCTATATATGTATCTATACATATATATATACACATATATATCTATATATGATGTATTAATACATATAAAATATATATATTTAAAACATGCTTTTATAATTCTAGTGCTTGCCCAGTTTAAAATGAAAAACACTTGTGATGCATTTGAGTGTCTTTGAAGACCCACTGCAGAAAAGTCTTGAAAATTACAGACAAACTGCTGACCTTTCAGAGTCCTCATCATGAATTCTGAAATAACTATGAACAAGGAGATGTCTAATGGATGGTAAAAAGCATAGTAATCAGTACTCACATAACGCTTCATATAAGAGGATTTCAAAACTATTTTGAAGATCTAAATATTATCAGTTTGAGTTTAAGAACAGGAAATTGTCACACAAAGTTCTCAGGTGTTACAGAGTAATTTTTGTCCAGATATTCTGCTTGAGAGCTTTCTGACTTCAGTCTTCTAATTCTTCTCTTTTGGTTATGGTGTGAAATTTATTAATATGTGGTATTTGGATATTAAATTCTAGGCTGCTTCTTTTTTTCCTCCACACTAATTAACCTACCTCTATAGCTAGAATTTATGCAGCAGGAAAAAAATCTAAAGATGTGATAAAGTATTAACACAAAAAAATCTGAAATAGTTGATTTTTCTACTGTTTTACAACATTATTTACATAAAGGTCTAAGGTTTTTCAAATTTTAGGTTGAGTAAAATAACTCATCCTAAACTCATCTATAAAGCTTTATTTTCCTTGGTTCTTTTCTTAAAATGATTGTTTAAAGTGAAATCCCTACACTACATTTGCACTCTGAAGTTAATTTTCAGTTTATCCGTGACTTGAAGGAAGTCCACACTCCTCTGTAATCTATGCATTTTATTTTTTCTGGGTCAGAATGAACATGTCACATTGTAAATATTTTAGAAACTTTGCTTTCTGACCTAAATGGACTACAATTATTCTAAGTTTTGAGGTAATCAGTTGGATGTGGCAAATAGACCTTTATCTTTCAATCGGCTGTTATTTGCACTATAACACAAAATTAATTTGACACATAAAAAGCACTTCTGTGAAATAGCAAGCCAAATGTTAATGGCAGGAAAGAGTACTGAAACATAAAACACTACCTAAGATACATCAAAGTACAAGTCTCAAAACAAAACATCTAGAAGTTTAGAGATGCTCTGGTGCTTAAAAGTAGACGGTATATATATATGCTGGAAAATATCAATAGTGCTTCATCTTACTTCACATGCAGTGGAGTAGGAAGTGTTATTCTGTTTACCAATGGAAAGTAGAGATTAATCTGTGGAACAGTCATGAAACGAATCCTTGTCTTTTGATGCATTATCTAGTTCTTTCAACATTAAATTAATTTCTCATTATATTATAGCGTAGAATTCCGTTAGGTCATTAAGAGTACCCTCCCTTCCACAGAATTGCATCCATTGGCCAGGAAAGATGTGCAATCACCAAAATACGAACACATCCACTCAAAATATCCATTCCTCCCTCCTCAACACTACTTTTAAATTCTTATCATTTGCCTCTTTTGCTCTTCCTCTGAGAACTGTCATCAGACTGTTGCTGACAATAACCTCTTTCACAGTTGAAAATAGTCATAGCCCAATTTGATCCAAATTATATCCTGCATGGCAGTTGAGATAATTATGACTGAATATAAACCCAACGTAAATAAATCTGAGAGAGAACAGCAGTGTGCTATCTCCAAACTTAATCTTTCACTGAAGCAGAATAAATGGATATGGTTTAACAGAAAGGTGTTTTCTTTTGTTTTGTTTGGTTTTCCCTTTCTTTGCTTTCTTTGTATGTCACAAAAATGTCATGACTATTTACCTTACATCTTGGACAAAGTAAAAAAAAACCAACTTGGTGTTGTTTCTGATCAAGATTCAAATAAACTCTCAGGAAGCCCTGACAACTTGTAGCAACGTATGCTGATAGTTTTCTAAATCATTATGTATTTCATTCAAATGGATTAAAGAAATTTCTGAAACTCTGTCTCAGTGTAAATTCATTAAATGATCAGTTGCAGTCCAGTGAATAATACCTTTTGGAACTTGAAAAAATAAATTAAACACTTTGCAAATTTCATACTCTATTAGTAGTAACTGAAACCATGTTAGATGACTGCTCCAGTAACTCCCCAGTGGCATAACTCTATTCAGACAGCCTTACCTAAGATTGCCTTTGTTTTTCAGTAAAATGACCATAGTAATCATCTTCTCTTTTTGAGACAGACAGCTTAACAAGATTTTTAAAACTCAGAGCGGCAGATATGAAGTCATAAATAGATCATTTGTTAAACGGAATTGTAGTGGACTGGTTGGTATTTTTTTGTTAGGTTTTAGTGCTCTGTCTGAAGTGTGTACACGGAGGGATAGGTTATTCATGTGTCTTTCCCTTCTCCTTTCTGCCACAAAATAAATTTGATCCAATCTTTAATCTCCAAGGCAGAAAAATTTGCGTTTCCTTATGCTACTGAGACTTGCACTCATTCTAGAGCTACATATTCAGGCAAAGTGTGAGAGATTCAAACAGTTTGTGATCCTTCTGTGAGGTAAAGCCCAAATCTTCATGCATTTTGTTATGAACTTCCTCAAAGCTTTCTAGATATCCTTTTTATAATACATAAACAGTCAATGACCCAAGGCCCAATGCTTCAGTGCCCTGCTTTGTCAGCAAGTGCTTTAATCACTAGGCAATCAAGGTATTTTGCTTCTGTATATTATAAATATTCTGCAATTTTTACATGGGTGCATGAAAAGGCATTGCTTGGTGGTTTATTTGTGGGTTTTCCGGTTTTGTTTTTTAAACCTTCCTTTCTTTTCAAACAAATCTGATAAATCCATTATTTTTTTCAACTGCTGATTCCTGGGCTCTTGAATAGGGATAGTGGACAAGGATTTTTAGTCTTAGTAAGGACACTAAGCAAGCCTTGTGTCAGAAGGCTTATAACTGTAATACAGCGTCCCACACATCAGTCAAAACTTCTACATATCCATCACTCAGAAAAAGCTCTACCTTAAAAGAAAAGTGGCTCTGCCCCATACGGATTAATTCAAACCTCTTTACTCCCAACATACCTGTTCAGGGATGCCGTATATAGGTTAAAAATGCATAAACACCTCCCCCACAAAAAAACCCAATAAAAACAACAAGAGCTGTATAGTCAAGATTTAATGTTTTCCTAGCATATGTTTTTATTAAATATCAGAAACTATTTTATCTTACTGTCATTTCTGGATATGACTTATAATGATAACAGTTGTAAAACTGACTAGCAGTACTAAAATAGGGCGGTAACTGAGATGAGAGTCCTGAAATACACACCCAGCACAACTATGTAAACTCATTGCCATCAGCATTTATTTCTTCTGACTGCATTGTTTGTTGTTACTAGTGCTATTGTACAGAAATGTAACATTTCCTTTCATCGATAATTAGTTGTTGGGAATAGGTTTCCTGTAACAACATGGTGGTCTGAAATTTCATGACATTGTCTATGTGACTTCTGGGTTAGAGATTTATAGCAGATAAAACAATCTGAACAACTGTCTATCAGTGTGAATTTTACATTTAATTAAGACCCTGTCTTTTAGTATAGTTTCCAGAGTCTGTTGGCAAACCAAAATGCCTAATGAGAATTTGTATGGGCTGGTAATCTGCTTCATTAAGTACTTTTTTAAAAAAACAGAATGCTAAATACATTATTTGAGTGATAAATTTTATCCAATATGAATTGCTAGAAATCTCATAAGTCAATGTCATGATGTAAAACAGGAACTAACTCAATTCTTTTATTAAATGAAATTATGAATTGACTTACAGAAGACTTAAGATTCAGTCAGTGTCTAGCATAATACAAGCAACAACAACAACGAAAAATAAAACAAAACTAAAATCCATCATATTTCTGTGACTAGCTATTCTAAATATCATGTAACATTTCTTTTGGTTTGATTATGCTGACATAAGATTATTTTTTATTTGTACTCTGTCCCTGTCAATATACTTTTTTTTCAGGGGAAATGTTTTGTAATCATTGGAGACAAACACACACATGCACTTTTTTTTTTTTAAATTAAATGTGATTGTTCAGTATTTTCAAGTTGTAGCTAGCTGCATATGTATTACTTACACTATGTGGTTGGCAGACAAAACAAAAAACCAAACATACGAAAAAAAAACTCATCAGAGATTTCAGTTAGTGTTTTTTATTGTTAAGGGAGTGTTAGACAAGTTGATTTCCACACCATTTCTTTTAACACAGTGTGTTAATGAGGCACTAAAATATTTAAAAAGATTTCAGGTAATGAATAATAATACAAAAGAAGAGTTGTAAATAGAGACAATATTTTCATTAGACCAAGTATAACTGGAAAAAAATATATAGTCTTTGGGCTGACAAGTCATCTTCATATTCCAGTTTCAGATTATGGCATTATTTTCATATTTAACAAAAGAGCGTTTTGCACTTCAATACAATCATTAGTTTCCAGAAACTGGTTGAATGTGCTAGGCTTTTCCAAAAAGTCATAATGTAGCAATATAATATAGTCTGATATTCAGAACTTCACTTCCTGGTTCTATAACTGAACTTGAAAAACAAAAATGAAATATTCTGAGTCAAACTGAAAAATATATATTTTTTTTGAAAAAAATGAATAAATAACTTGAGGTTAAACCAGACTGAATCTTTGGGTTCAGCCTTAATTTTTTTTGTTATTTTTAAACTATTATTTCAATTATTCTATTATGAAAATTGTTGTTACAACTCTATGTTTTTTGAGGGTTAAACATACTTAAATAATTAATTTTGATATCGGAAGATTTCAGTGCCTGTGTCCTGCAAAATTCAGGTAAACTTTCTGGTAAACTTGTATTTTGCCTGTTGAGTTTATACTCAGAGTTATAGTTGAAATTGCACTGTGTTTTCTGGCTCCTTTTATGGTAGCATAGACAATGCTGATCTTTTTATGCAGAAAGGAGGAAAGTCAGATATTGTATAAATTTCCATAAGGATCTATAATTATCAAATACAGTTATTTGTCTTGATGTAGACACACTGACACAACACTTCACTCCTGTGTTGTATAGGCTGCCAGAACGGATGACACGGGAGTACTTCTGTGGATTGAAACACAATGAATTTATCATGTCTCAACATTCTGAAAGCAATGGATTTCCCTTCAGTGGGGTAAACAGGTGTGTAATCATACATTTCACTTCTTATAAAAACAAAATTCAATCTTTATTAAGAAGAATATTACAACAGATCCTTAAATAGGGAAAACACTATTATATTTTTCACTTTGTGCAGGTTGTATGGCACATAGAACAGATGTTCTTGATCCAAGCCCATAATCATGATTGCAGAGTGCCAGTATGTAACTGAGTTAGCAAATCCCATTCATTTTTCTACCACAGTAAGTGCAAGCATAGATAGATTTAATACCCAGGGAAATCCTAAATCGTATGGAACTACTTATCTGTTTGGTATTGGACTGAGTTCAATGGAATCATTTCATATTATACTCTGTTTTATCAATTTTACTGCAGGCATAAACAAATGATTTCAAAGAGTTTTAATTAACATGCTCTGATGTTACAGAATAGGCATTAATGTATCTACTTTTTATTATATATTTCAGTTTTTGAGCACATCTAGAAGTCTAGATCAACAGATGCATACATATGAATGCTTTGCTAATGATACAAACAGATTACAAGTTCTCAGTTCCTTAACTAAGGCACAAAGCCTCAAGAGAAACAACTGGTTTGAATTTTTTGGCTGTGTATCATGCACTTAACACCCGGATGAATGAATTCACATCACTCGAATGTGGATTGATGTCCCTCAGCTGTCTAGACGAATGACCATCTGTTAGGATGACAGGACACGTTTACCAGGTTGGAGCATTGCTTGAGGACAGATATGTCAAGAAGTGGCTGGTTTAGATGTGTAGCCTGTAAAACACTTTAAATCTCTTCTTTATATGCAAAAGCCTTAGAGTTGAATGTCACCATTCACCAAATTATATTCTTTAAACCTACATGCCACAGAAAGAAAATATATTCAGAAGCAGATATAAGGAATGTGCAGGAGCAGCTGTGGCTATCAGTAACCTCAGTCGTGTTGAAGGTTAAAAACCAAAAGGCCCCAAGTAGGTTATAAACACAAATTGGAAGGTCATCTCCACAGCATTTTATAGTGTCAGAGGTGACAAATGAACTGCAAAGAAATGACTGTGTTGGAATCCAATGGAAATAAATAATATTGCCATTATTACCAGACACCACCGAGATGGTTTTGGTTGCCTACAGTGTCTGTAGTTGGGCACCTTGCCCAGAAAAAGGTGACACCAGGTAGACATAGTGGTAGACAAGGATTAATCATAAGCATAGGTAGAGGCATCTAAACTCTGTTAGTTTAGTTAAGGATTATGATTCTGGTCTCTAAAAATACCACAGAAGGAGAAGAGTTATCAAAGTTATTTATAGAATATTAATACAAAAATAAATAGGATTGTAAATACATCTGGGAATTTTGAGAATGATTCCTAAGCACTAGGGCAATGAAGTTCTGAACATTTTTCCAATACTAGAGGGGTCAAAATCACCTGACTCCTTTTAAAATTCTGTTTTATATATTTATGGAAGGAATTATATGAAATGTGCTGACATAAGAGGAGATTGACACGATGGAAGAGGAAATTGATTTAGATTTTGTAGTCCTATGTCTATGTTTATAGTCAGTGTAATCATGCTTAAAAATGTTACAATACAGACGAATAAAAAAAAAGCTGCAAGCAAAAATTGCCTGTCATGTTTTTTTAAGATTGCATGATTGAAATCAAACATAATTTTATTTTTCTGAACTATTAGCTCTAACAAGCCATAAAGCCACCCCCCCTTATCATCATGACACCAGTGATGCCAGTCTTTCTTTATGTCCTGCTATGTCAATTTTGGTGCACACATTTTTGGTTTTTATTTTATACAGTTGTTTTTGCATGGTAATCCATACTAGCAGTGCACTACCCTTTTCCAAATGCCTTACAAAGTTATCTCTACCACAAAACTTTTCATGAATTTATGTTCTCCTGCTGTAACTACTGCTTATTGGGTTAAATGTGTTCACTTCCTGGTTATCTTGTTCTTCCTCTTCTTGCAGTGTGTTTGATGAAACTCTCTGATCTCTAAGGTAACAGTTTGACTTTCCAAACACATGGGATGGCTATTAGCTTTATTACAGTTTTTTTAAAAAACTCTCCTCTCTAAAAATAAAATTTGCATGTCACTTTCATGTAAAAAGGGAAAGAAACAAAAAGAAGGAAAGTTTATTTTCTTTTTAAAATGTCTTCTCTCCAATTCAATAACTACACAATTAAAACAAAAGGCAGGGAATAATAAAACCTACTCTGCCTACATACACAAAGTAAACCTCAAAAACTTAGATTTTTAACATACTTTCAGAACATCCATACACCAGAAATCAGCCATCGTAAAATTATTTTAAAAATTTTAAATAACATCTGTAAAAGCAAAATAATGTATTCCAAGACCAGTTGCAGATCTGCTTAAGAACTTTAAATATACTCTCTATTTAATTATAGGGTGTTCATCCCTGCATGTCTTTGATCTATGTGTATTAAATGCTAGTCCTAGTAATGGGCAAATATGTGAAAGGGGTTGGAAGATTCCCTTTTAAGCAATTAATAGTAAAGTGGATCCGCAGAGGCCTTTCATAATGGCTGCACATTCATAGAAAATCTGAGGAACTTAAAGGAATATGTCTTCATATGAGTTTATATGGTCTTTTACATAATAGTGCCCAGCAGGGGCATCCACTGAACATAATATTACAATCTAATCTATTTTGATTTTTCGTATTGTCCCAATCCTTGTTCATGTCTTTTCCTTTTCTACTCTCTGTGTGAAAACATATATAAGGTCTTTGTGAAGCTGAGGTTTGTACCTATAGAGAAAATGTCCATACTCTTTACTTCTCCTGGAATCTTAAGAACCAGTGTTAGAGGCATCCCTATAGCCACGCAGACAGAAGCAGCCCTTGGATAACCCTGCATATAGGAGTAAAAAGTATTTTTATGTTTTCCAGGCATTTTGCCCTTTAAGAGTCTGTTTTAGTGTGTACATAACTTTACCAAACTTTCAACAATTTGTCCTGAGCTTCACACCATGTGTCTGCTTCAGGCTGACTTGCTTTTCCCCATTGTGGTGATTCAGCCAAAACTTTTAAGCTATTTCTAAGAACAAGATGAAGGGAAAAAATAGCAATAGGTTAAGGGAAAG
>NW_010321222.1:10104-23043 GCF_000700745.2 Antrostomus carolinensis
AGAGATGCTCAGCTTAGCCTGTGGGATGCTGCTATGCTGCAGTTCATCATGTTGAACTCTAAGGCTTTGAAATGGCTAAGACATCTGAAATGTCAAATATTTCTCAAAAAAAGACAGTTTTCTGCTGGGGAAGGTGGTACCAGTCGCACTCCTTTTTAGCTATATTCAATGATTAGAGCACTCACTGAGATCTCTGCTCATAGATTCTGCATTTCACCTTCCAAATAGTGTAACTGTCATTGAGATATTTTTGTTAAATGGTGCACTTTCAGGTGGAGATGAGTCACTCAGAGTTGTTACTAATGTATAGCATACTATTCATATACAAATAGACGTCATCTGCACTAAACACTCTAGAAGGCCAATAGAAAAAGGAGGTATAATAATACGTTTATAAAGGATCAATTCCTTATATGGCAAAGGCAAATGAAGACTTAATGAACCGCCTTCATATTCTTTCACCAAAGGTTTTGAAAAATAAACGTGGTAAATTGAAACACAAAACACAATGAAAGTAAAAATAACCTCCAATTACTGTAAGCCAAGTGTTTAGGGAAAAGGAAAACATTTTCCCAAACTTCCAATATAACCTTTTTTACCTGATAAAAAGAGGATAACATGAACTACTGATTAGTCTGAGAACTAACGTTACACACAGAGTACAGTAATTTTCCAGCATATAATCCCATTTGTTTTAAATTTTGTATTTACTGCACTGACTAGAGTGAACTGATCAGATCTTTTTTGGATGAGCGCCATAAAAAAGTCTTTTAAACCTAACAATTTCAGAAAGTCTCCTGCTTTCAGAGAGCTTGTTTTTTAGTGTGCTATGCACGAGCAACAAGTGAATGAACTGCACTACCTGGTTCAGCAAAACAGCAGTATTATGAGTGGCATTATGCCACTAGAAGTGGATTGGCAAAGACAGGATATCACTTGACTATGTATGGGAATGAACCAAAACATCACAAAAATAATTTTAAATGTTTGAAGAAGTAAAATTCCTACTAAAGCAGCAGCCAGACATCATTATTTTTCAGTAAACTACTAAAATTTGAACTGTTTATTAGCCTCAAAGTTTCAAATGCCAGGAAACCTGTATTAGCTTTCTGTTAAAGATATTATTCTACTTCTATTCAAATTCTTCTGTGGGATGATATTTCCTACAGAGTAAAACTATTCATTTAATTTTTAGAAACCTTTGGCTTTTTACTCAATATAAAATTTTTAAACCTTTTCAAGTTGCAACATAGAATATATGAGGTATAATTAAAATATTTCAGACTGTTACAGACAATGCACTTGTTCTAACATTTCTAGGCTGGTAAGCATTTGAACACTGTTTTTTATTATTTCCAGCACTGCTTCTTAGACCTTGCCACTGATGATTCAAACTGCCAGATTGAATTTAACAATAGACTGTGTGGGATGTAAAGTTACTTTGCAGGATTTGTGCATTATTGGCATAGTGATTTCAAAAGCTTGAACTCACGTCTTTTACTATCAATGGAATGTAGAGTACTCTGCATATGCACAGAACATAAACATGCTTTTAAATTATGTATAGGGCCTCCAGAATTCTTAAGACAGTCATGATAAAACATAATAAAAACTGCTGCTTAAAGAACTAGGTTAACTTAAAATATTATGTTATTTTTTTCAGAAAATAAGATTTTCTTTTTTGCTTGGATTAGGATGATTGAGTTTTATTTTTAAGCTGTTGCTAAGTGCAAATCATGCTATCAGTAATTCTCTTGCTTCTTATTTTTTGAATGTTTCAACTTCCTATCTGAAAAGCATTGTCAACTTTTTCAGGATGAAATTCATCCTCAGTCAAGCTTTTCAGTTCCTTTTTTCAGAACTATTATTATTTCACATTAACCCATATCTTCAAAGCATAGCTTTATTTTGCTACTTTTATTCCTATTCTGATCTGCTTGTTAACTTTTGAGAAAGCTGGGGAGGGACTTTTCATAAGGGCACTTAATGACAAAACAAGGGGAGATGGCTTTAAGCTGAAAGAGGGCAGGTTTAGATTAGATATTAGGAAGAAGTTCTTCACTGTGAGGGTGGTCAGACACTGGAACAGGTTGCCCAGAAAAGCTGTGGATACCCCCTCCCTGGAAGTTTTCAAAGTCAGGTTGGATGAGGCTTTGAGCAACCTGGTCTAGTGGAAGGTGTCCCTGATGATGGCAGAAGGGTTGGAACTAGATGATCTTTAAGGTCCCTTCCAACCCAAACCATTCTATGATTCTATGTTTTAGCTTGGATTTTAAATTATTTCTATGCAAAATTAGTTTTGACTTCTAAGAAAGTTTTTGTCTTTTCACAAACAATGGGTGAGTGGACACACAGTTCTCATCTATAAACACTGTAAATTTTGATGAATCAGTATTTCAGGATAAGGCAGCAAAGTACCTGGCTCAACTCACTAAATGTGACACACCTCATACCGACATGCATATATGGGGTCAGAAGGAGCACAAGTAGCAAGCAGGATTTTCCAAAAGAACATTAAACTACAGCAGGAAACTGCAGCATAGTTCAGTTATCAGTTTCAAAACAGAGCCTCTGCTTCTGTGTCTACAATGCAAGTTATAGGTTGATGTGGAGCTACTTGAACTAATCAGAGAGCAGCACCTTCCTGCAGTAATTTGTCCCATAGGTAAAGTAAGTAGCACTCTGTTCCATGATACTGCAGTGAAAATTGTCAGACATTGTTCTGTCCTTTCAGATGCCTGGGGGTGTCATGGTGTGACATGTAGACATACACTTATTTCTGTGTTTGCACTTCTAATAATTCTCAGCTGTCCTTTTTTCCTCCTAGCAGCTTTTTAGACTCAAGCGATACTTGTATCTTTCTGCTTGTTTATTTCACACAAAATTATTCTAAAGCTGTAAGTTATCAACACGCTGCTACTTCTTAAACCCTTTTTATTTAAAAAAAACAATGTTTTTTCTTGAAATTCTGTGTTGTGCAAAAAACTATGGGGATTTTTTACACAGTATATTGTTGAATCAGAAGTCTTTCAGAGATGATTTTTTAAGACTTTTGATACCTTTTCTTATATAACTGCACAGTAATAATGCTTTCCCTTTGATGTAACATGACTATATTTTGTTTCATCTTGATCACTTCTGAAAACTGTAGTCATTAGTAGTCACCTTGCTTTGCTGTAATTTTCAGGGAACTTCAGACTGACAGACTGTAAGAGGTTTGAGAACTGGTGGATCAAATCCAGACTTCCATGTCAACATGATGAAAATATTAATAAAGAAAAATTATTTTTCTCTCTATGGGACTAAGATACCATTACTGGATATTTTCACAGGGAACATCACAGTGAAAAATTTGTGAAGCAGAAGACAGATAAATTGAGCAGAGAAATGATTGATAATATATGCATAAAGTGGAAAAAGTTTTCAACGCTCCTATCTCCTATTTTTGTTGCTGTAGTTACCTCTCAGAATATCTAATCTCATAAAAAAGGTTAGACTCTATCAAGTTACTCTGCCTGACTTGGCAAATTATTCCTGTTTCCTATGAGTATATATTATGCATTCTGATGTGTGCCCTCCTACTCTGTTCTAATCAGTGAGGACTAGCAATACTTGATTATGCAGAAAAATACATTGTCCCTCAGAAGCATGTTTTAATATTGGTGGATAGGATCTGAACCTACACACAGCATATCCCAGTCTACCAAGCTAACCAAAGCCCCTTTGGGCAACTTCCACAAGTCTTACGAGAGTGCCAAAAAGGAAGAAACTGGATCAGAAGAATTTTGTGATGGTGAAGATGGTGAAAGATCAATGATCAAAATAGTAACAATCGAAATGCCTTATCTCTACACCAAAAGACTTCTCCCATCTTTCCAGCCTCACTGTGAAAAAGGAAACACTGAAAGTCAGTGAAGTTGAAGTGAAGCCTTAGAATGACTTGGTGTAGCTGCTGTTGACCTCTCTATCTTACAATGCCCCAGTCACATTTTCTCAACACTGTTTTTTGTCAACTTAAAGACCATACAATTAAGAATTTTCTAGTCTTACAAAAGGAGCCCACATGTCTGATGGTATTTTGAGACTTCTCCCTCTATTATATTTTAGACAGATACTGTTTATATTAACTTTTACTCCACCTGGAGAATTTGTGAAGTCAATAAAGTGATGAAATCTTCTAAAGATTTGAGTTTTCAGCCTCATTCTGTTCCTCTTCCTATATTCCTGTACTAGAAATTCCACATTTTTAATAGGACTAAAAAAGTTTTTGCGTGCGGTTCAATTTTTTATCCCCAACAGCGTGCTAATAGCCAGAGGGATTCCTTTATTAAGAAAGATAACTTTATTTCTAAATACAGCATCTTGCTATTTTCCTACATTTCACCTTTCCCTTTAACTCTTCTCTTTTGTAACTTTTATAACGTATCATTAGCACAGCATACACAGATCCATTCCCTAAATTTCTGTGGATGTTTTTAGGTTACTTTTTCAGTTCCACAGCTTTCCTAGAGTCATGGCGTTTATCTTAATTGTACCATTACATGTGGCACACATTTGGAATATCTCTGACTTAATTAATTAAGAAATCTCTGACTTAACTAATTAAGAAACTTTTGATTACTTAAAATTGACATTATGTAATACATGAACCAACAGAGTCAAAATTTGTCCTTGGTCTGAAGTGTTTTTCATGCTTTGTATCCACCATCAGGTTCTGTTAAGACTCAATTTATCCATAATACTAAACTTGTTAAAAAACAAAACAAAACAAAAACCTAACTATAAAATCCACTTGAGGAAGGCTCTGCATGGGACAATACGCACTGCTGAATCTGCTCACTTTGTCCTTTTTAACAGACCTTATATAGATTTCATAGAATCATAGAATGGTTTGGGCACACTCCAACAGGCACACGTCCTTCTTGTGTTGAGATCTCCAAAACTGGACACAGTATTCCAGGTGAGGTCTCACCAGAGCAGAGGGGCAGAATCACCTCTCTTGATCTGCTGGCACAGTTCTTTTGATGCAGCCCAGGATGTGGTTGGCCTCCTGGGCTGCAAATGCACATTGTTGGCTCATGTCCAGCTTCTCATCCACTACTACCCCCAAGTCCTTTTCCTTAGGGCTGCTTTCCAGCACATCATCGCCTAGTCTGTAACAAGGTTTGTCCCTTCCCAGGTGCAGGACCCTGCACCTGACCTTGTTGAACCTCATAAGGTTCACCCAGGCCCACTTCTCCAGCCTGTCAAGGTCCCTCTGGATGGCGTCCCATCCTTCTGGCTCATTGACTGCACCACCCAGCTTGGTATCAACAGCGAACTTGCTGAGTGGTTTATATCACTCAGCAAGTGATTTATATCACTCAGCTGGGATCCTGCAAAATTTATACATACATTTTGAAGGAAAGATAATTTGAAATAGCAAATGTAAAATGAAATATTGGATAAAACAGTTATGAAAACCAGAGCAATGCTGGCACCGGAATACTGGGAATAAAATAACAATGATGATACTTTTAATACTTCCCCACCTTGGGAAGGCTTTTAATCATGAGAATAAGAAAGCTGCAGAACAACTTTGGAAGAGGAGAAAACCTGCAAGAGTTACAGTCAAAATATTCTTATGCCAAAGATAAACATATCATATATGTTAAGAATTTACTCTTAACCCAGAGAATCTTTTAATGGATTAATAGTCCAAATTATCTAATTAAAACAGAAAAAGCTCATTAGTATTACAGTTAAAATTATTATACGAAATAACCTTCCTAGTATCATTCCCTCTTCTCTGGTGTTGTACTCACACTATTAATATTCTCCTGAGTCCCAAGACTGAAAATTTTAGTCTTTCTCAGAAGAATGAGGAAAAAATGAGATTTGTTGTTGATATTCTGAGATCTTCAGCAGAAGAAGCATGATGTTTCTCTTGGGGTTTTTTTCCTCCTCAGTCTTGTTCTACTTGTGTTTATTCTTTGTATTTACTTAACACAGTCTGCTTCCTTGAAATTTGCCCCCAGCCTCCCCCAACGCCTATTACCCCAAGGGACTGTTGTGGCACTGTGGTTCCCTGCAGCTTTACCACCCAGACTTTTCCCAGCACTGAAGATAAAACTGACCACTGCACAACTGTTGAACCAAGATAAAACCAGATCAGACCAAGGTGAGAGGGGGCAAGTGCTGAATCCCTGCACTACCAGGTAAGTGCAAATCCTGGGTCCTTCTCCTGGTAATAGAAAAAATAATGTTTACTGGACTATGGAAGACACAGCTTAAGCATTTACAGGGGGATTATATTTTCCTGTAATTTCAAGAGACTGGACTCCCAGACCCATGAGTATCCTCAGTTTCATATTCTTAAGTACTTAACTCATGTGGATGGTAGTGGGCCATGCATGTTTATAGATGAAGTATCAGAAGCATTGGAAGTGTTAGAACTACAGAAAAGGCTCTTTACTAACAGCAGTTCACTAACTGAAATCTAATAATTTACATACTACAGTGCAATTTTAAATTTTTAAAAATTCCCAGATCTGAAATAATTTTAATATTAAATAAACACTTTTGAACAAAAAAATATCATAAAGACTTTTTAATTAAAATTTCAAATATTTTGATGGAGGAAGTGTTATGTTTTGTTTGATTTTTTAATGTTTGTTTTCATTATTTATTTTTTCAGAGCCATATGGGCTGAGGGCTCTGTTTCCAGGGGGGCTTGCACATTTATGTCATGCATTTACATTAGACATTAATTGTAAAAAGAATAAATCTTCAAGTCACAAATCTTAAAAAGAAATTAATTCACAAATGGAGACTCATTACTGAGTCCACTAGAGACTGAATTACATAAAGTTAGTGTTTCATCAGCTATTTCTGCTCACATGTAATTTGCATGGTTTCATTATGACCTGCTTGCAAAAAGAAGGCTGGTAGGTATTCCAGCTCAAAATGCTTAGATATCTGTCACAGAGCACACTCACGGTCGATGTATCTGCAAATTCCTCGATATAGTAAGTAGCACAACATAATGATGTTCTTATTGAGTAAACACAACTTCATCCTTTATCCTAACTGCTTGAGATTTGATGTCACATTTTTGAATTATAAACTTTACAGTAAGATTTACCTGAATTCAAATTGATTTGATTCTGTATTTTCAAAAGGTAAAATGTCTATGTTCTCTGAAAAATTTTCCCCATCTCCAAAATTTACTGGTCTAGAAAAATTGCTTTTTCTATGTTTTTTCATACAAACTCATGCTCTCTATTTTCAAATAGTTCTGACTGTTTCATCATAGTAGAAGTTTAAATTCTTAATGAGATCCTGCATGTGATGTGAGATTATTGTTTCTCAGTTCAATGTGCTCTGAATTTATACTTTTTCCTGTGCACTATCAGATTCTTCAGAGCAAAGAGGTGTGGCCTATACTTGCACTCAAACTAAATGCTTCGTAGCCACTTCCCAGAGCAATGTAAGTGCTACCCAAGTGTTGACTGAAAATGAATTCCATCTTTTCTTTTCCTGGGCAACTTTGATATGGGAGCCCTTCTAGAGAGAATCCAGCTGCTAATTTATCTTGGGGTCTTGGATTGTGCTTGCACAGCTCATTTCTATAATTAAAATCTGTTTCCTCCCCATTGCTTTCTGGTCAAAATTTGAAAGATGCTCCCCCAACATTCCCCAGGCACTGTTAACCCAATGGGCTGTTGTTTGTTTCACTGTATTAAGGTAGCAAAGTTCTAGATACAGTTTTTACTAGTGTGAAAAGTGATGCTAGAGGAAACTGTGTAGAGAGTTTGAGAGCTCTTCTCTTGGAGACCCTGCAGAATTTCAAAGCAAGTTTGACAGTTTAAGCATGATTTGATGAAATAGGGTCAGATTATAATTGCTTACCTGTTTTATGATGACTGGAAGCAGAAGACAACTAAAAAATTCTGGGTGCATTCAAGGAAAATTAATTGGGAAGAATGCAAAACATCTAACAAAATCTTTCAGTCATGGAATAAAATGCATTCACAAACTCTTTCATGTTAGGTGCACAACATGCTCAAGCTAATGCTGAAGTAAAGCAATGACAGGTGGTGAAAAATTTGCATTTAACATTCTCAAAATGACAAGGTGTTCCTAATGCAATTTGTGCTCCACTGCTCTGTTTTTATACTTACAAGATTTATTTACAGCTATTAATTTGTACAAATGCCTTTACTGTATTTTCCATAGCTTTTCTGAAGTCTGTTCACTGTATTTAAATTCATTTTTTAAATTCTTCTATTAATTACATTTTAATTCATTTTTAAGCTGTAGTCTGATCATAATGAATATTTCTCTAGATTAAAAGTTAAAAAGCTGACTTCTGCCAATGATTCATATTTTTAAAGCAAAAAAACCAAACACTGTTGTCAGAAGTCATTCCACTGAATTGAAATGACTGTGAGGTCATAAGATGAAAAAGATTTTACTTTTGATAAGGGCCTTGAGGAGCAGAACTTTCAAAGTGGAAATCACAGAAAAAGTATGACACTTGGTTTCTTTACAGTCATTTAGGCATCTTTGATGTTATTTGCCATAGAAATGAGATAGGACATAATGACTGAAAAACTATGCAGATTGTGTATGCCTAAATATATGTAAACTGTAGTTGTCCTTCCTTAAGGGCAAATGTTCCTTAGAGCTTCTTCTTTTCAAATTCTTCCACTATTGTGTTTACATTTAAGCTTTTGAAAAAAACATAGAAATATTTCTTTTTTTCTTTTTTTTCCCATTTCCTCTGGCTTTTTTGCTTCCAAAAACCACTGCCAGCTTATTTCTATAGAGACCTGTTTCTCACACTTTGTTCTGAGTTCTTAGGCCTTCCCTTAGAAGTGAACTTCAACAACACTGTGCCCAGAGTTTTAGGCAAAACAGTGTCTCATTTTGTTTAAAAGGGATACAAGGGCCAGCGTTTGATAGCTCAGTGCTAATGCAAAATTGTACCAGTAAAGCCGGCACAAAACAGTGAGAAGTCATTAGGTTCAAGGGACGGCACAGATAAGGTGATTACCATGACTGTAGATACTATGAGAGGAAAATCAAACAAAATAAAATCAATTGATGCCAAAAGGTTCATTGTATCATCCATGCAGACCTCTGTTGTAATGCAGCCATATATATCCAGATATATCTTCCAGATAGGTCTATGTTAAATATGCAGTCTCTGATTACAGCATAACACTGAACCACAGAGAGAAGGAGCAACAGAGATCAAAATACTGATAACGCCTGGAGGCCTCCACAATGGCAGGAAACTGAGCAGCTGTCATAAGCATAGGTAATGACCCAAGCAGATGAAACTTCAAGTTCTGACCCAAGTTTCAAAGAAGGTCAACTTTTCCTCTTTCTTTCCCTCCCAACTCCCCTTCATCTTTACCCCCCTGAATTTTAGGGAAAAAAATCTTCCTATTCTTACATCTAGTCATCCCTGTACTATTAAGCGATGTTTCAGAGACAGGAAAAAACAACTGCAATCAAGAACACATTTGATCAGTTGTGCCTCTAGGAATACTGTTCTTCCTGATCCCTGTTGAAGCCTTGGGGCAATATTCCGCTCTTAAAGTATAGCAAAGAACTTATCCTTAGGCAACTGTCTATACTTATGTTAGAGGCCTCTGTGTCTCTTCCTTTCGGAAGTGATTCTTGAATTTCAATAGTTTTAATCTGCCTTCTTTGCTTCCTTGTCTTTGGCTAGTATACAAACACATTGGTGATCATTTAACGAAGTACTTCACTCCGTGGTTCTCTGGTATAGTTATTATATACCATAATTCCTAGTCTGTAGTCCATCCTCAGACTTCTCTGGGTAGTAATTGGTATCGCCATCGCAGCAGATAACAAAGAAACTAAGTAGGACCACATAGAGAATTGGACTCTAAAAGATCCTACTTGAATAACTGTATTCGTTCGTCAATGAGCCTGCTTCTAGTCCAATCAGCTTGTGAATTCCACCTATGTATGTCTTTTAATGAAAATGCATGTCAACAACTTTGAAGAAATCATGTGTCTTTAATCATAACTACCACCACTTTCAGCTAGTCTCTAAAAACACCATTGAATTTGTTTAAGGAGATCATTTCCCAAGAAACTCTAACAAGTAGCACAAATTAGACTCTTACTTTTTTGAGTCCTAAACACCCCATTAGCTATTTAGCTTTGAGGTCACACTAGATGATTTATACTTTCCTAGCTGTTTCTTTTTACCCTTTTAAAATATTAGAGTTGCATAAGCAGTCTTCAGCTTTTGTTCAATATTGTCAGTTTTTCAGAGATGTTCACTTCATTCCCTTTAGGCTGTAGATTATAAAAAAGGAAAACAAACAGGCACTCAATTGTTTTTCTGGTGGTACCCATTGTCTTATATGAGTTTGAAAATTTTCTCTGTACTTGAAGAGAAATGCAAACTGTAAAGGGGCCTCAGCTGGGGATATGATGTGTCTAATTCCCAGTAGGCAGATTAAAAGGAGATGCAAAATCAGCATAGTTTACTGTTCAAAATCATCTGGGATGTAGTATTATGTGACAGACCAGTTGGAAAACAGTTTCATTGGAAAGCTGCAAGATATTAAACTGAGATTTATTGCTGCACACAATAAAAATTAATACTTAGCTCCTGGGATGCTGAAATTCAATTGTAACATCATTTTAATTTTTGTAGCTATTAAAGATTTTATATGTGGTTGTTGTATGTAGTGGTATTTGGGATATCCCAGGCCTACAGCTGACCTTCTGGAGGGCTTGATTATGCTGTAAGCCTTTGGACATGTCTTCTGGCAACATGTGGCATATCAATTTGTTGCAATTTCATTGTCTCTAATTTTTGTTCTCTAACTTTTGATCTCTTACTTGATACTTAGCACTGCATTCCTAGTTCACCACAGAATTACTGAAAAGCAATGTGACTGAAAGGCACTCTGCTCTCAACCACGATGAATATATCTGTCTCTCAAGTACTGTCCAGTCCTTTTTTATCACTGTGAGAATGATCAGCATTTACTGAGTTAAGGCCAGTATAAAGTTCATACTGAAACCTTAACATTTCCATGGATAATGTCTTGTCACGTGTCCTGGTTTCAGCTGGGATAGGGCTAGTTTTCTTCTTAGTAGCTAGAATAATTTTAAAACTGTTTTGTATCTTTTAGTAGTTTGTTTATAAAAAAGTAACTATATACTCCATAAGATGAAGCAAGAAAAGGATTTATTGAATTTACTGGTTCTGAAAGCCTTTTCATCCTGTGACTATGCTCCCAGACTACATCCTGCTCCATAGTTATTCTATTGTGATCACTAGTGGCACAGAAACACTGAATCTAGTTTTTAATTAGGTCAAACAACTGCAGTGATTAATGAATAGGATCAATATTACCCAACTCAACAATATGAAATTTAAAATTTGGTCCAAGCTTAGGTATCCTCAACAATATTATCTTCTCCCAGGTAACAAACGATAGAATAAACGGAAATGGCTTCAAGTTGCACCAGGGGAGGTTTAGATTAGATATTAGGAAAAATTTCTTCACTGAAAGGGTAGTCAACAGGCTGCCCAGAGAGGTGGTGTAGTCACCTTCCCTGGTGGTATTTAAAAGACGGGTAGACTAGGTGCCTAGGAATATGATTTAGAAATGGATTTGGAATTGTTAGGTTCATGGTTGGACTCAATGATTTTAAAGGTCTCTTCCAACCACTATGATTCTGTGATTCTGTGAAAATTCAAGTTCTTTGCAATAAGAAGGAAAAATGGTAATTTAAACATAGTGTAGGGGATTACATAGAATTTTTTCTGTAAAAGTCTGAATTTTGCTTTATGTAGCAGATCAGATTAAATTACAGAAACCCCTAATTTCTTTGAGATATCATTTAGATAATTACTGGTATTTGAAATTATTCTTTCAAAAGCACCCTAATATGTTATAGACAAGAAGTAAACTCATGAGAAAGAATAGCACAGCATGAAACAAGCATTCAGCAGTGTGAAGTGTTTCTTTTATGAGTTGTTGCAATGGTCCTATGCCAATCATTCTATGTGGCACCAGACATTATAACTGAATGAAAAGATGATGAGCAGAAACTAGTAGCCTACTGCTTCAAGTCATAAACAAATAACTATAGCCTTTCATTATCTTTGGTGTCAGGGAGAAAGTTGCACAATGGTATGTAAAAATATGATTAAATATTTACCTGTTTTAAATATGTAGTTTATAAGATTCAGGAACACAGTCACAAAATCACAGAATGACAGAATGGTTGATGTTTGCAGGGACCTCTGGAGGTCATGTGGTTCAACATCCCTGCTCAAATATGGACATCTAGAGCCAGTTGCCCAGGACCATGTCCAGATGGCTTTGAATATCTCCAAGGATGAAAACTCTATAACCTTTGGGTAATTTGTTCCAGTGATTGGCCACCCTCACAGAAGAAACGTTTTTTCCTTGTTTAGGCAGAAACCCCTGTGTTAGAGTTTGTGCCCATTGCCTCTGGTTCTGTCACTAGGAACCACCAAAAAGAGCTGCACCCTTCCTTTAAGTATGGGGTTGCACAACAGGTATGGGGTTTTGGAAATTGAGGGCCAGGTGAGTGAGGATGGAAAGGAAGATCCATCTGGGAAGACACCCAGGGCGAGTCAGTCACCCCCACACTTCAATACTAGTTCAACCAAGAAAAAAAGGAAGGTAATTGTGGTGGGTGATTCCCTTCTGATGGGAACTGAGGGCCCCATATGTCGATCAGATCCCCCCCCAGGGAAGTCTGCTGCCTCCCTGGGGCCTGGGTCAGGGATATTAGTAAGAACCTCCCTGGCCCGGTGCAGCCCTCAGACTACTGCTCGCTTTTGGTCATCCAAGCTGGTAGTGACGAGATTACTGAGAAAAGTCTAAAAGTGTTAGAAAGGGCTTCAGGTCATTAGGGAGACTGGTT
>NW_010321223.1:0-6284 GCF_000700745.2 Antrostomus carolinensis
ATTACTAAAAAGAAAAACAGCTCTATTTCAGGTAAAAACCAGGACACTCTGCTACACAACTTATGACAAAAGCCCTACAGGAAATCCCATTGTTGAGTCGTGAAACACCTTCAGACCAGGAGAAGGTACAAGTCCTGCTCCCACCCCCTCTGAGAGCATGGCAGGATTCTGGTGGCACCTGAGCAAAATGCCTAGACAGTCCAATGCTCCGGCTCACTCAGATATTGGTCTGCCCATCTAGATGTTTCTGTCTGATTAAAGCATTACCTGTCTACAAACACACACTTGCACTTGAGAGACAGCTGTTTAAAACACTAGTTAAATGTAAAATAAACCTTGTACTATCAAGTCAGTTTCCATCAATATCAATACTATAATGACACTTTTACATGTTTCTAGGCTAACAGTTGCACTTTGTGTTAAAAGGAAAGAACAGGTAACAATACTAGACTATCTTAGCCCTTGATTATGGAGAGCAGAAATGGGGCTCAGGCTGGTAAGAATATTGTATCTGCACTTTAAAAAACCCCAAACAAACAAAAAAACCCTGATAAAACACAAAAATACCATTCAAAAGAACCTAATGACAAGCTTTCAAGATGTTTACAATTTGCAATAGAGATCACATTTTCAGAAGTCAGTGCTTCATGTGAAAGCATTTTAGAAATCTGGCCAACTATTTGAATACCTAAGTGACAGCTAAGTACTTCTAAAATTATGACTAATTGGGAATGCTAAGCACTTCTGACATATGGCCTGTAATATGCAATTTATTTATTTTACCTACTTTTGGACTGGGACCAAGGAAGAGCAGGACTGAAGAAGCATATGTGCAATTTACGTAGAGTAAACTACATATATTGTATCTACACTGGGTTTATGTGGATTGTGCTTATTTTTTTTTCTTTTTTGAAAATTTGTGAGTTCAGTTGTATTTCAGATCAGTCCTATAAAGCATAAATAAGGATTCCACTCAAATGTAGATGCACAGAAATCAATGTCATTTTCACTGATGGTCAAGTAAAAAAAGACCACAATGATCAACTAACCTATGTGTACAGCTGTCAGATTTTTTTTTTTTTTTTCAGAAGTCTAGTTAAAGTGATAATTTTCAGCATTAAATGTATGTACACAATCTCTATTTAATTTTCAAATCTGTAGTAAAACCATCAGTAAGAAATTTATGTCTACAAATAAAAAAACCCTGTTTTTTCATGGAATGGCACAGAAAAAAAACCTACTGGTCCTGTTAGGTTTTTTTTCCCTCTCCCTTCACAGAAAGATATTATTTCAGGGTCTTCTTTCTTCAGACTAAACCACAGTTGCTGAAGAGCTAGGGAAATTTCATGGGACTTTCTGTTGCTGGGGTTTTTTTGTGGTTTTCATTGCTGATTTCTCCGTAGAACGTACATGTGTTTGCAATTTCATCTCATGTCTATAAGGGTGCAGTGCAGACTTACGCATACATATTAGCACACAGAATACCATATGCTGTTCACAAGCACCCTGTGGAATGGCATACATCGTCGTGAAAATCCAGCAGTATTCACACAAGTACCAAAAGCGTAATTTTACTTTTCTAAAGCATAGTGTTCCTCATCCTTATAGTCAATACATTTCCAAAAATTTTCTCTCCCTTTTTAGTCTACAACTTAGATGTGACACTAGGTTCCCCATGACATTTATTTTTGGCTTAAGACTATTTTTCACTCAAAATATTCTCCAGTTCACTAAAATGAAAAACTCCTGGGCAGAAATATCTCTTCTCAGGTAGGTTAGCATATCAAAAAATGTTATTCCTAGATAGTCCTTTATAAGAGTTTTTCCCAAGCTAATTCTTAATGCATATATTTTAGACCTATGTAAAATCTATAACAGGTTATTTGATTTACAAATTATCCCACAATTTGATCAGAAGCAATGTTTCTGATGAGAACAAGCACCTGGTGTAGCCAAGCAGAGGCTTGGGTCTGAGAATGCACAGAACCCTCAAAGCACCCTTCAGAGCAAAAATCAACCATAACAGAATTAGGTGCCAGGTAACTGTAAAGTTACTGGAAAAGCTTCTCCCTCAACTAAGAAGGCAGCAATAGCATGGCATGACACATAGTTTGGAAAACTCCAATAAAAATGATCATTTTATATTTTGCATCCCAAGGATTTTGGTGGCAAATGAAAATGCTTCTTTTCTGAAAAGTGACCATACTTGCTGTCCTGGTTTTGCTAGGATAGAGTTAATTTTCTCCTTAGAATAGCTGTGTTTTGGTTTCAGTGCAAGACTTGTTATGAGAACACTGATAAAAGTACTAATGTTATTAGTTGCTGCTGGAGCTCAAGGCCACCGTGTTTGGCTGCTCACAGCTGCATTAGGACTGGGAGGGAGAAGTGCAGCGAATAGCAAAATCCAAAACTGGTATTTGGATGTGCCAATGAAATATTCCAGATCATATCATGTCATGTTTAGTATATTATCCGGGGCTGACCAGAAAGGGGGGTGGGATTCATGCTGGTTTTCTCTTGGGCACTCGCTCTTCTGGGATTGCAGTTTCGGTTCAGGATTGTTGTTTCTCTGGGATCACTATCTGGCAATGGGCCGGGCTTAGTCAGTGGGTGGTGAGCAGTTGCACTGGGTTATCACTCGTTTGTACATTTTATTACTGTTATCATTATCACTACTATTTTAATTTTGGGGTTTTTCTTTAAGTTTTCTTTTCTTTCTATTATTAAACTGTTTTTATCTCAATCTACAAGCCTCCTAATCCTTGCCCCCAATCCTCTCTATCGCCTGGGGGTGAGGGGGAAGTGGGTGAATGGCTGTGTTGGCTGTTAGCCAAGGGCTAGCCTAGTGAAACTATCACACTTGCTTATGTAAGCTGGAACATATTTGTCGAGAATGGTTCCTTCTGCCATTTTCTTCAAAAGGAGAGAATTCAGTAGGAATGTCTCTCCTCTAATGCACATCCATGACCACAGCAGTTACCAGGAAGATGGGGAGGGGAACTAAGCACAGCAGGGAAGGAAAGTTAACACCTCATATAGTCACACCTTTACCCTGAGAAGTATTGCAAGCAGTCCCATATCTAAACTAGGGATGAATTTGTCTTTAACCTAATTTTCACTCTGGAAAGCGTAAGTGAAGTATAGTGATAATAGCATGGTTATGCCACATTGAGGACAAGAAAGAAGTGCTCAGCTCAGCCTACAGAGGAGAATGATAATCTAGTGAAAGTATCATACAATGCCCAGGAGGCACTTCACTGCCATTTTATATTGCAAACACTATCAGTGGAGTTAAAATTAGGTATATTTTTAAATTGACAAAATTATAATTTTTATAATCACAACAGCTAAAGCCTTTAACACAAAAATATCTTTTTTATCAAAGATTTAACCAATATGTGCCTTTTTCTTATTTGTATTATATACATATGTGTGTGTGTGTGTGTGTATATTTGCACATATAAATGCATACAATCCATACACAAATAGCTGCTAAATAAACACATGGTAAGTACAGGAAAAAAGGTCAATAAGTAGAGAAGTAAACATTGTTACAAACATTTTGTCTTTTTTGAAAGAATAGTACCTCTAGGCCAACACTCGACCATAGGGGAAAAATGTAATAGATTCTTCAGTATATAGATTCACTGCAAGTTTCACACATGCTTATATTAAGCCATGGATATGATCAGGTTCTCAGGCCCCACTGAATTAATCAGCTGCCCTGTATTAATTTTGGGGAAAGAGGGGGCACATTAACTCCGTATCAAAGGAGTTCCAAAACCTCAATGAAACAGAATGACCCTTGTGGAAATCTCTTAAGCTTGATGCTGAAAAGAAGACTTCCCGATTACAGTTTGAGTATTAGCCATAGTAACTTTCTTGGGAGAATAACACTACCTCTACAGATTTTATCATGCCATTTTCTTGTGAAATATTTCACTGAAAATAATTGGAACCTAATGGTGCTTCAGAGGAGCCCCTGTGTGAGACAAATAAATAATAGGAAGAAATGTTATGTTTGAGACTATATTTTCACAGGATCCTTAGACATCCAATGGGAACTGTTAGAGCCACCAATCAATTAATTTTCTAATCTCTCTGTAATGAGTTTTTTTCTCCTTCAACTCTTGTTTGTCTCCTTTGTAACAAACAGCTAATTTTTCACCTGTGTTTTGATTTCCTTCATTTTATACTGCCCTAAAATGCAAAAGTTGAAGAAAAAAAGGGAGCTAGCCATACCAGAGCAAAATATAGCATGCCTGTTCTTTAATTCCTTGGAACATGATAAGCTCAAAAAGTAGTATGTTAGGAAATTGATTTTTTCTGTCCAAAACAAGTGAAAGTGTGAAGGTCACGTTGGCAGTCTTCCCTGCATTGCTCTTAAACCCAATAACATTCATTTTGACCTTTCTTATCATTCTAGTAATTTCTTCACACCCTGTATCGAGTTCATGACCAGTACTCCACAGAACTACTTGCAGATATACAGAATATGAAGCAGTCATGTGTACTACTTTTTCTTGGAGATCTAAATAGGGTACATGAAGCCATCTTGAAGGAAAAAACAAACAAACAAACAAACAAACAAAAAGGTTTGATGCAGGCAAAGAAAGAAGAAAGCATGAAGACAAAATGAACCAAAATGTGCCAAAACAGCAGTCAGATAGACACCTCATTTTTCCACTTGCAAAAAAACCTAAAATATGTGTGTCTGGTTTGTTTTTTAACCTCATTCTGCTTTGTTGATTAACCTGTTTCTGCTCTTAAAATGAATTATACCATCTTGTGTCTCCACTGTATAATTTTATCAAGGAAGTGACAAATCATGCTGGCAGTGACGGTCTGCACTGAAGTGGAATGTACAGTAAAATACAGTTTTCCTCAAATGAATTGTTGAAACCGTTAGTCTTTACCTAAATGCCCATAATAACTGTTTTGTTGTCTGTGGCAGCTGGAAGAAAAAATGTCTTCCAGAAAGCATTTTGGCAGCCAGTCTGCTTGTTAATAAAACCTGGAGAAACATTTGTGATTAATATAAATTACTAATTCCACTTTTAATGCCTAAACGTGACAGTGACTAATTTACACTGTTTTGCTTGAGCTGCCACTGAGTATTTCAAATGGGACTGTGAACAAAAAATTCTGTTGCACTGGTATGCGTTTCTAAGCAAAACTACCTCAGGTGCAGCGCTACATATGAGGAAACCTATCTCTGGCAATAACTGCTAACCATATTGGCTGATCCCTCTGCTTGGGACAGGGGGAAAGGGTCAGCAGTGAAAAGCTACTTAACACCATTCTATTATAAATTTGAAGTGGCACATTTTGTACAGATGTGGGAGCCAGTTACAAAAACCTGTGAGGTAGCTGTCATTTCTGCTATCTAGTCAGCAGCATTTTAAAGTGCTACAACACAAGACTGCTAAAATCTTCACAATTTGAGTTCAAAATTCTGTACTGCAGCAAAGCCTGTGGGCTAGAATGTGGGTGCTTCCTGGCACATTGCTGAACAGCTGTCAAGCAGATGCTTCATTTTTTAGAGGTGGTTGTGATCACACAGATTACTCCAGTGAGACCCAGGTAAGAGATTCAGCATTATCAATGTTGAAAAATAAATAATATCCATATTTCAAGACCTCAGATAACTGGTTCAACAACTAATATATTTTTCTTGTTAAAAACATACTTTAAATGTATTCTTACACATTATTATTAATTTGAAACCCCAGTAGCATTATGATTTGCCTGCTTCTATTTAACTTCTAAGAGAATATATTGAAAAGGCTCATGAAATATAAGAAAATTTCTGAAAATAAATTGCTAAACAATAACCTAGCCATGCCAGTTGCTGAAAGAACTGCATACCACTTGTCATCATCCTCACTGGAATACACCTTTATTTCTGAACAAACATACGCTTTGCTTCTGCACCTCTCTCTATGAAAGAAATACATTTTCTGCCTTGCTGATGTGCCTATGGAGTTTGACTTTGTCATTCCTCCCTTCTATTTCTTGATGCTGTTCAGAGATAGGACTTAAGGAAGTCAGATCCCACCTCCATGAAGCACCAATGGGAACTGCACACATAACTCCATTCCCCTGGGAAAAAAACAAGTTCATGACTTTTCTGTGCATCCTCAGCCAGAAGCAGAGAGGTGTTAATACTAAGTTTTCTTCAAGAGGAGAGGTCACATTCTTTTACAGTCCCCACGATGCTTAAGAAAGACACATCTTTTTCAGCCTAAGGCTACTTTATTTCTGCTTGAGATTTCTCCAGCAGG
>NW_010321223.1:6295-28455 GCF_000700745.2 Antrostomus carolinensis
AATACATTCACATGTGTACAGACAGTAAGCCTGTTGCAGTTGCTGCTAGAGATTGTGACAAATGCAGGGCTCTATGCCATAGAACAGTGCATTCTTCAATGCCTTACAGCTGAACGTCATCTGAAAAACCCTAAAATATTAGAGAGAAGTAGTTCACATGCAGCTTTTAACGACACAGGCATCAAGATACAGGAAGGTGACCAAGTATTACTAAAAGCAGATGTATCAAAAAACACGTAAGAAGAAATTCAAGCTCATATCTTCACAAATCCCCACCTACAATTCTTAAAACATAATGTACGCTAAACCATGCTGGTGTATTTTTCCCTGAACACATTTTGAACTCCACGACAATTGAATTGTCAGGGTCTTTAAAATGATTAATAGACTGCCATTCTGATTATCTTTCAAATAATTAAGATAATTTCACCCCAGAAGACCAGCAACAGCTATGTTATTCCCCATATCCATCATCAAGAGCCTGGTTACTTTTGTGCATAGAGATATGGCATGAGTGAGACTCTGATACACCTTCAAGCAATTCTTAATTCCCTAAAGTAGTGCTGTATCTAGCTGGTTATACCACTTGATACTTTAAATATTAAATATCCATGACGTAAAAGGGCAGCCAGGGAGACTTTTAAAGGCAATAAAAATCTCATTTGGCGAATAATGTAGATCTGAGGATGGCCTACTGCTTTCCTGAGGGAAAGTGGAAACACTAGGAAGTCTGAAAAGATTTTTCTGTAATTTTTCAGAATAAAGCACTTCTATGCATTTCTGAATACTTTGTGAAAAATCTTATTCTACATGATTTATATTGACTTGCCAAGAATTTTGGAGATAGGAATATTAACTGCATGTGCCATTTTGAGCCCAGTGTCTTTGCCAGCTTGCACACCTGAATGGTATGCATTGCTGGGGAATAAAAAGAAAAAGTTATTGAGAATTCCATTATATTCTCCTATTTTACAACCTTCTCTAATATCAGAGTTAGGTAGCTTAGAAACAAATTTGCTTCTTTTAAATCCAAGCATTTATGAAAATATGGAGATGAATGTTGGATATTAACTTATGAAACAAGTTCATCACCAATTGCTCTCTATGTGGAAGCATATTTTTATTGAGGCAGTTTGGTTTTGGTCTCTTGGTTGCAGGCAAGCATATATTCTCAGTTTGTATCATGACACACAGAGAGAATCAGCAGAGAAAGTGCTGCTTTGGTGAGCTAGTCTGAGGAAGAGGGAGACTAAAATGCTGATGACATGGAGGCAATAAAGTACAAACTGTTATTCCAAATGTCACTGCTATGTTATTTCCATTTCTGTTGTCATCTGCTCCATGTAACAAAATGCATACTTCCAATACAACAGCTCATTAAACAGGCTTCAGTTTGCTCAGAAATCAAATTAGAACACTGTTACAGAGTTATAAGTCCTCAGATAATTATTAGTAGTACTCTCCAGTTCTATGAGTTCTTTCATCCAAGGAATCTATAAGCTTCACCTTATTAATCTCGCAACATCCCAGTCAAGTACCCCTGCAAAGAGCCTCACACACCACTGAAGTGCAACCACCTCTGAGATGTAAAGTTGTAGCTGTTGAACATCAAAACTGATTTAAAGCAAAGAATGATGAATGGTCCATCAGGATTTAAAGGGCTGTGTGCAATTTATACAATTGTACTTCCAGCAGAACACTGGAATTTAAATACTTACTTTTAAGAAAGTTTCAATTTTTAAAAGAATCACAAATGTTACAAATTACAGTAATCCATAGTCACCAGTACAGAACACAGAATCACCATTTCCCTTAAGGCAGGTATGTCACGCATGGCCTTATGAAGTTCCTAATGCTACTTGGAGGTCTTTTATCCAAGGTTTAACTGATTTATCATTTTAACGTTTGTGATTTGATGATCATATAACAACATTCAATACATACTTTATTTTCCTACAAAATGAACTGGCCTTCATCAAGCATGTTAGATGAGAAAATTAAAAAGGCAGAGGAAAGAAAACCCCGTCACTCATCTTTTCTGTCTGTGGGCACTCCTTCGTTCTTCTAACGTCCAAAATCAGTACTTCAGTAGAAAGCAACACAAGTCACTGGTCTTCCATCAGAGGTGAAGACATACAATATGCTCATGACACAGCTTTCAAAGTTGCAGGTATATAGTATATCCTCCCCCTCTTTTATATTTCCGTTGCTATCAGGATCTTAATGGCACTTGAATTTTTGAAGCATATTAATCCAAGTCATCTTCTTTCAACTTGTTATCTGAAAGACATCTTTTCCCTTTGAAAAACTCAAACAATAGAGACCAGCACTTCTGCGAGTTCTCTCTTCATTTTCGTATATGGATTTCTCCTGAGTCCCAAATTATTCAAAAGCTTTTAATGCTCCCTTTGAGGATTCTAAGAACACTACCAATGTCAAAATCTATTAGACACTGGTGATTGTTTCTACTTTCTTTTTAGCAGGACCAGCACTTAATTCTTCTGATACTTCCTAACAGAAACCAGTCCTTTAATCTATACACTAAGCTAAGCATGAATTCCCTTTTAAAGGTCACCTTCTTTGTCTATCTAATGTTATGACAGAAAAATATTTTTTAAAGTACACATTTATCAAACTCTTTCAATTGCTTTGATTTCATTTAGAACATCTCAAGCGATTCTGGTAAACCAGTTATCAAAGCAGGATTCATAGTAATGACATGTCTGAGCCCACTGCTGTCAAAGTAGCATCAGTGTTTATGCTGATCAGATCTTGACTGAAAGGTTAATGGGGGACCTGGCAATAAACAATGTTCTTGTTTAATTGCAAAAAAGTGCAATTATCACACTATAAATGTTTATAATTCCCTCAGTATCCCTCAATAATGTTCTTTAGTTAACCTTAATTTTTTAGCATTTGGTGTCAACCAGGATGTCCAGAGAGAGAGTTCCAAGACGATCTTCTGACACTGTGGCTTCAAAAAGCAATGAGAAAACACAAACATAAGCAGTACCTGCATTAACTAGCATCAGTTGAATTGAAGACAGACAGACTTTCCTCACTTGCTGAAAGGCATATCCAGTCTTCACTTTCAAAGCAAAATATCTGCTACTTAAGTCAACCATTTCCATGAGCAGAAAAAAAAATTAATAAAAATTTAGTGAATCCTCTGCCCCCAGTATAAGCTGAGTATGGCATGATGACTTATCATCAATCTGTTCTACTAATTTCTCTAGAGCTCACACAATTCTCCAAACTTTGTCCCAAGCCAAATCTTTGACTTTAAGTCCTAGTATGGACAGATTCAAGACAGGAAAATACCGAAACTATGCCTTTTACAGCATATAAGTTATTGATATGAGGGGGAAAAAGCCACCTAAGGAGTTTTGCTGAAAGATCTTATACTATTGCAAACTGTGCTCAGTGGAAAAAGCAAAACAATCTGTTTTCATGTATGGATAGTCTTAGTTTTTCCTACAGAAAAAGGTACCATGGGTATTGGTCATGAAGCCAGTGATTTAGCCAAGGACTTTGTAAGACAAGTAGCATTAGAAGTGTACAAAACGACCAGCTGCCTGAACAAGCAGATACACGAGGTACACAATGGGTGATTGCACGAGATGTCCAATCTTTATCGTAACTACAAATGGAAGAACAGAAGCTTCCAGAAATACAGAGTATTGCCATTAAAATGGAAACTAATTTCTTCCCCACAACTTTAAGGACAGTCTGGAGAAGAAACAGTATTAAGTGTACTGGTGAATCTTAAGGAGCAATTCCCCTTTACATAAAGGCTGACAGTGTCTTTACATTTACACTGGTAAATAAATGGATAAAAGTGTGCTTTCTTTTAATTTCCAGGATGCTATAATTTGCCACATATGCCAAGGTCAGTTTGCTGGTTAAGAGATTTGTCCTTACTTGTATTAATGCTCAAAGAAAAAAACATATATTCTAAGTGTTGGATTAAAAAAAAAAAATCTCCAGAGTATGACTATTTAAATATTACTGCGCTACCCCAGTTTGGTTACAGTAACTAAAGTAATAGGTGACTTCCTCAAAAAAAAAAAGTAAGTAACCTAACCATTACATGAACTGTCTACAATAACCCTTGATTTTTTCCAGTACTCTCCAGGATGCAACTGAGTAGTCACACTGATTTCTTTACATTATCTCCTTTTCCAGTAGGAATTTCCTCAAATAAGTCAGACTCAAAACCTGAGAAATACTATACTTATGCTCTCAGACAGCATCTCCTACCAGCAGAAACTAAAGAAAAATAATAGCAGAAATACTCAACACTTAAACACACACTGACAAAACATGGCAGAAGGGAGAAAAGAGAATAAGCTCAGCTTAATAGTCATCAGAGACTGTTACTGCCTCAAGAAGAGTTCAGATAGAGACCTTATTAATAAGATAAGCTAACTACCTAATTAATAGGCAAAAGTAAGACAAAAAGAAGTGAAGATGATGTAATTTTTTTTTTTCTTCTACTGTTTTTTCCTTAAGAGTTTTTGAATCGGAGAAGCCTCCAGAGGTGTACAGATGTCTGCAGAGAGATGGTCTTGAGAGCTGCTAGAGAAAAATGACAGCAGGATTCAAACAGTTCCACAGTTTTTGGACCATGGTGAGGACAACTTCCACAGAGATGGAACAAGCTAACAGAAGAGAGACAATTTTATATTTGAAATTACAGAAATCATAAGTTCTCCTGTAGAAGCAGCAGCTAAAACTGTCAGGGTGGAATGTCATTTGAATAAAACCCCTCAGGCGGTAAAAGTCGGAAATCTCAGGAAAAGAAGGAATTAGTGCAGAGAAACAAGGATGATGGGGAACAAAGGCATACATTAAGAAAACCAATGGAATAGGTAACAGCAGGTTCCCCGGGCATATATTCTTTGAGGAAAGGAGTAAAGGAGATCTGAATGTTATTAAGAAGTGTACATACAATTGGAAGTACAACTTTACAAACTCAGTTTCTTAATTTAATCACAAATGTAAGAATTATTAAAAATATTATTTAAAACCATACATAAATTCAAATTGTAAAAGCATACTATCCTGGTGTGGTCAGGAGCAATGTGGTTACAACAAAAGCTTCCTGAATTGACAATCAGAAATTTCATGCAAATAAATGGTGACAATAAAGCTACAGTGAGATAATGACACAACATTAAAGGTGATACAAAGAAACAGTGTAAGAATTTGAAATAAAATCATGAAGACACATGCATGAGATAAAACTAGATAGAAACAGTAACAAAAAAAAGTCACACAAATAAGCCACAGGTAAGACAACAGACTGAGAATTCAGGACATGATCTATTACTTATTTTCCTCAGCCCTGTGTTGTTCACTCCCTAACTAAATGAAAAGTTAATTTCTCTGTAAATATTTAATAACCTCTTCTTCTTTCAAAAGTAAATTCAATCAATACTTGCTGATTGCATGCCTGCAATGTTGAACTCATAGAATCATAGAATTATAGAAGGGTATAGGTTGGAAGGGACCTTCAAGTTCCAACCCCTCTGCCATGAATTCACTTCTTCAATGTAATTTTGATATCAGAAAGATATTTTTTTCCTTGTATTTTGCTAGAAAGAACATGCAATAAAGGGAGATACAAGTTCATCTGAGCAATATATGAAGGCAATGGCATAATGAAGAAAAGTGGCACTTTCAGAAGAAGAGACAGTGATAATTCTTAAATTTCTTGCACTTCCTGAAAATAATGGAAGCAAGAGAGGCAAGTCACATCCCTAAAAGTAGCAAATTGTGGGGAAAAAAAAAAAGGCACCAGACTAATTAAGCTAAATACCTAACCAACCACTTAATAGTTCTGTCTTTCCAGAGGTCTAGACCACACAACATATTTTATAACTCTTAAATAGAACATACCAGACTGATGTTACATAGTCAGCCTTTCCCCTCTACTGCAGAGAGGTCAAAGGCTTCAGTTCTGCAGAGGGTTTCAGTTCTGCAGGAAACCTCCCCTGGTGAAGTAGTAATTTCTTCAACATGCCGATACAGAAAGGTAACAAAGGTGGTCTCCATAGCCTGGACTGGAGCCTACTTACAATTTTGATGAGGAAACAAGGAATAACATTTCACCATCTTGTTTCTTCAGCACAAACTAAGAACAAAACTTTGCAGGATGGACAACTCTCCCCGAGAAGGTTTGCATTTAATTGTTAAATTAGAGTACAGTGCTTCCCTGCAACTGCTGCATTGCCAACTTTGTTGCTCTCCTCAGCAGAGTGAAAGATGAATGCAAAAAAACCTTAAACCACAGAAAAGGAGGAAAAATGCTTTTATGTCTCTGACACATGCCTAAAAAATTACTTTTAGTGAATACCAGGCCAATAAGCTATTAGAAAACGAAAATATCTTTGCTGATAATTTTTTCCTGTTTTATTATTCATTAAAAAAAAATAATTGCCTCTAAACACAGTTGAATATCATAAAGCTCTTGATATTTTAAAGCACTTTGGAACAATTATTTTGAAAGGAGTCCTTGACAGTTAAATGACTCAGTTAAATGAATGTTATAGAAGATACATAATGATTTTTAGTAAAATATTGAATTTAAACACAAATGAGGAAAACCAGGCCTAAACAGCCTGGGTGTATTTGAATAATAATGTCTTGCTTGTGAGTTCAATGGATCTTGTACGTTCTTACAATGAAGCTATTACCTAGACAGACCAAGCTGACACTTCTCATATATTTTTTCTTCCACTTTCATGCTCAGTTTTCACCTTTATAAAACATTTATCTTTCTTTCTTTTTTTAAAATTTAGAAAACCAATCTTTTGTGGTTTTTGTTTTGGTTTTGGTTTGGTTTGTTTTTTTTAATGCTTGAGGCTACTGATGCCATCCTTGTGCTACATTTTGTTGTGACAATGTGATAGAGAAGACTGTATTCTTTAGCTTAAGCATTCCTCCTTAGGAACTGAATGAAAAAACAAAAAAAACCCCAACCAACCCAAAAAAACCACCAAAAAATTCAGTGTTCCTGGGCAGCCTGATGTCAGAAGTCAGAGTTTTGAATGACACCAAACTCCCACTGAAGTTAATGGGAAGGTTTTGTGGGTGACACAAGTAGGACTGGGCCTACACAGTACAGATTCATTTATCCTAAACATTATCCACTTAACTCTGACATCTTTGAATGATTTCTCATTACTATATTAAAAAACACTTTTAAGTGACATTACGGTTTGCTTTTTTAAATTGATGTTGTTATTATTTTTTATTACTATTACTATTATTATTATTATTATGCTTCAGCACAAGAACAAGGCACTGTTCTTCTGATTTTGAACCACCACTTCTCATTAGAATTTCTTATGTGCTGGAAGAAAAATAAATTAATGGAAAACTATCCACTAGGAAATTACAACTTTAAATACTGAAATCAGCAGCCATACCAGTTACAAACTACACAGACCTTACTTTTCTTGGGTGATAAATATTACAGAGACAAGAGTATTTCACCTAAGCAAATAAGAAAATCCAGAAATTTAACATGCAGAGGATTAATTCTTTTTCTTCATATTTAGGGACAGCTTCCATCCTACCCTTCTTGCCCCCTTCTTTTCCTCCTCCACCTCAGAGTGCTGGAATAAAAGTAATAGTGTGTTTTACTTTAAAAGTCATCCACGGTTCAGTGAACAGGCTGACATGTTATTTCATGTGAGAAAATAAGTTGTGTTTTCATCTCATTTTCACTAGCTAGATTCCTAGCTAATATATCTGGGGATAGTGAAGCCTGCATTCACTGAAAGACATCTGCATTATATATCATTTGGATCTCTGTATTTCCCCAGAGCATAGATGAAAAATTAGCACCTGCTGTGCAACAGTGGTAAATCTCTATATACTCACAGATGTAGAAATATTCCCGGCCAGGCCTGAATTCAAATCCGAGTGAGAAGGGTGTGAAGAGCTGGAACTTTTCCGAAAACTTCAATGGCCCATTCGAGGAATGTGGCCGATTACACTCCCACCTCTTGAACCCTTTGGAGGTGTGATCGCAGGAGCTGTAGCCATCAAAGTTCACCATGTACAGAATATAGCGTTCGGTCTTATCTTCTGGCACTGAGTCTTCATAGTGAGGGCAGAACACATCCAGGTAGTCATTGATGCAGACATCGATGTGGTAGTCACCTCGCTGGAATCTGAAATCACAGGAAGAGTTCAGATGTAAGCTCAGGATGACCTTGTTGCAGGGTAATGTTCTCATAAAAGGGGCATCACTAATGGCACTTCATTCCACTCCAGCCATGCATATTCACTCTCAAAAATAACTCTTAGAATACACCAGTGCTATCCATCAGAGACCGCTTATGCAGGACTATGATAATACAGCTTTCTGGGTAAAAGTTTTGGTCTCTTCTCTTACAAAAAGTATCTCTTTCTAACACACACTAAGTCATAGGCTATTCTCCCCCATGAGTCACTGAATAAATGAAGAAAGTGTCTGCTTTATTTGGTTGTGTTTGTTTTGTTTTATTTTGTTTTGTTTTTTAATTGAGAAAGAAGCAAGAAGAGGCAAAGAAGCCGAAGCTGTATCATCTTCCCCAAATCAATATCTATATAAACAGCTACATATGCATTCAAGTAAATAACCAAGATGCAAAGAAAAGCCTGTATTGCTTTTTAAAGATATTTGAAAAGCAGTGTATCTCCTTTGCCAAAAGTACACAGTGGAGATGTTGTTCTGTTCAGCAATGATATGAGTTATCAGCATTCAGCATAATGTGACAGTTCTGAATGAGTGCCAGCTGAGAAATGTAGTGCAAGGTACCAGCCCAGATGCACCTTATTGTTATTATCACTGAGGAGTCCTCAGAGATGTGGGATTCTTGTTGAGAGTAGGGAGGGTATCCTTTTTTCTCCCCTCCACATTTCACTTACGTTACTTCTCTAATACCTACCAGACTATCTCAAAGAAACTATGGGAACAAATTCACTGCCTCCATGGGAGTTAACAACATGATGGATTTAATGACTTCATAAACCAGGTCTGTACATCTACCAGACTCCCTGGGGGAGCCAAAGAAACCAGCCACTGACCTACCCCACTTCAGGCTGACTGGACTACTTGTAGCTTCTCTCTTTCACGCATTCAGTTGTCAAGTGTACCACAGAGTGATAAAAAGGCCATGACAGATTTAACTATAATACTTCTTTTAGCTGAGAGGCATATTTTAAACATCTGATGGGCTTGAAATCTGCCGTCTGGATCCTTCTATTTAATTTCAGAGAAAAAGCAATGATCTGCTGGCCCTCCAAGGATAACTTCAGAGCAAAATACACCTTTTCATATCCTTACAATAATTTAACCTCAATAAAATAGCTTTTTAAAGGGGAAAAACTCAACACAGATCAAAGCATGATATATCTGTATAATTTCAGACATTGCAAAGCCTCACAGTTCCATTCTGTAACATGGAAATGCCTCTCTGAACCACAGCTCTTCCAGGACAATTCACATTTACCTATATCATTAGTTAAAAGTAAATTTTTATACTCCAGTGCTTTCAAAGCCTGTCATGTGAACAGATACTCTCTTAACCCATTTACAAAACCAGATTGTTTTTAAATCGGTGTCTGTTCTCTGTATCAGTTAACAATATGCAGTTTCTTACAGGTAATGAAGAGTATCTTACAAGTTACAAATACGAAAGTCACATTTTGACAATGATATCTCTATTTTTTTTAATTACGGTTTTAGTAAGCAAAAATGAATATGTATTTATACATAAATGTGTGTGTGTGTGTGTTTATGTGTGTATGCTTTTTTTTTTAACCATGGAGGTGACAGACAATGAAGTTTTCTCAAGGGATTCTCAAGGTTACTTCTTGTATTAGTCTGTGCCTTGACAATAATGCCCAATTATGATTTTATGACAGAAATTATATGCTTTGAGAACTACACTTGTGTAATTGTAGACATTCAGGATCAGACTGGTCTCCTTGACACAAGACTTTTACAATACAACTTTATGTGAACTGCTTCTCCACATTCTCTTTAAGTCAACAGTGAGAAATAGGAACTTCTTGAGAAAAATTTATCTAGCTGGTTTAGGCCCATGGTACACTAGAATTACATGGATCATGCTCTAGAAGCAGCTGTTTCTCTCCTTTAACCATAAAGGCAGTCTAGACAGACATTTTCCAGACAGAGTCTGTACTGACTCTAAGTGGCTGAATTTGAAGGGAAGAATCTGACTGCAGACACTGTGACAATGGAGATGATAAATACAAAGAAACAGACCACTAAATGTGTGATCATATCTAAAATCCCTGTTAGCAATGAAATCAAACTTGTAATCTGCACTGGTAAGCTGTTCTGCCCAATTCTGCAAACAAAAAGCTCATCTGACTCCTTTTTGGCAAAGTCCTCTACTGTATTCTTGTTGAACAAACAAAACACAACACAGACTTCCTCTTTGATCACTGGTATTTTAGTAGATGCATTCTTATTTCTGCTTCCCTAAGTGCTGAAGCAGTTGAGTGTCTTCTTTCACTCCAGAAAACCATTTCCTGTCAAACAAGTGGAAAGAAGCAAGGCTGCCTGCAAAAGCAGGTATGAGGGTGAAGTACACAACCAAGTTCCTTTTTCCCAGTGTTCTTCCCTCCTTCCCAGATCATTGTTTCCCTGCTCTCTCAGTATTTTCATTCTACAGTTATTCAGTGTAGCCAGAAAGTGTTTACATTTATGCATCTAAAAAAGGAAGATGATGGTGCATATTTTAAGTGATCTAAACTGGCCTTTAGCCAATATCGCTGACACAGCTGTGAACCCACTCCAAGGAAACCATACACAAAGGTATTTTATCAAGCAGCTCTAGGTGAAGTCTCTTCACTCCATACAGTAATAGCAACACTGAAAAGAGCTTATTAGCTAACTAAGAAGCAGAAGGCAGGTATTTATTTCCCTTCTTGTAATATCTTTAAGAAGTTAGTAATCCAATTCTCAGCATGTTTACTGAAGAGATGTAGAACTAATTTTATTTTTCCAAAAGAGGCCACAAAACCTCCAGTATGTCTCTTGGAGTGAACTGAGACCATTCTCGTTTCTCCAGCTACAAGGAAGTGTGTTGTTTTTACTTTCTCAAAGAGGAAACACAAAGGCCTCTAACCTGAACAGAAAGGCAAGTGATAGCCATGAGTAACTCACTAAAAAATTCAACATCTCAGACTTCTCAAAGCTATTAAAGGGAACACTTCAGAAACATATTTCCACAAACTTTAAACCCCATCCAAGAAGAAAATACTGAATACTCACCAGCTGAAAACCTCTTATTAGTAGTGTAATGTCAGGTATTAGAGTGAAACATAAGTTCCACTTCAAATTAATGAATTTATCAATGTTTACCCACCTACATATGTTGAATATGTTGAATATGTTACCCACCATATTTAGAGGGAAGGTGGAATCTGTTAACATATATATATATGTAGAGATGACAGGAATAGCAGATCTCCTGTTGACTGGTTTAAGGTTTAATAAATTAATTCCTTTTTCCAGTCCCACTCAAATAGAAAGCATGCTTTCCTATACTGTCTGGTAATGCTACTGATGTTCTTTTCCTTTTCTCAAGTTAGGTCCTCATCCTGTTCTGGCACATCCTCATCTGGATTTTCATGCTTTTCTGGAACCACATGGTAATCAGGATTCTTTGTATAAATACCATTATGAGGAAGACACCAGTCCTGTCTAGATTTTTCACAACAGAACATTGTGTTGTGGTAGAAAACAACCAAAAACTCTTCTCCAAAACTTTGACAGGTTCTACAAACTTTCTTGCAAATAATGTAATCTGTCTCTGTGCACTCTGGCTTACCTGCAGTAAAATACAGCTATTCTTCAAACATAATTAACCTTTGTTTTGCGTCAGGTGGCATTCAAACAGTGTCTTGGAAAGCTGCATACTACACAGTTAGCTATTAGATGGTTGGGCTATAAAAGCAATTTTGAAGACAGAGACAGATAGTTAAGTAGCTTCTAAACCTAAACATTTCTATAACCAACAAACACCAGCTTGCTACACAAAACTTGCTTGCTTCTTCCAGCAATGACAGTCATATGAATGTTTCTGTGCTCAAGTGCCATTGATGAAATGTCCAGGTATTCAGGATGCAGAGAAAAAATTTCATGGTAATTCTAACCACAGAAACACAAGACTAGTAAAACATTTTCAGAGTAATTAATGCCTTCTGTATTCTGGTCATCCATTAACATAAGTGAAAGTACACAGTCTGTGTGTATGTTTCTCTTCACAATTTTAAATTCTGAAGCATTTGTGGCTCATCTTGAATGTAATAACTTTGCCGGTCACTGAAACAAGTCATGATTTATTCAAACAGATATTCAGACTGCAACAACAGTTTTGTTTGGGTTTTGTTTCTTTCTTCCTTTCTTTCTTGGAATAAACACTATAAAACCCAGTTTAAGAACAGCACAAATAACACTAATTGTCCATTATCATTTAGATAGATAAAAAATTGCAACAGCTTCTGCTTTTTGCTTCCCATACATATCTTATTGCTTATATTCTATCAACCTCCCTGTAAAATCAACATACCAGATGCTCTACTTCAAGATAAGTGTACTGGAAAATTTTCCTTTTACTATGTAAACCTTTCTTTACTTGGAGTCTGTTCTGTCAAATACATGCAGCAAGACTTCACTGTGAACCAGAAAAGAATTCAAATCACTGCTCTAACAATGAATTATGAATTTCTGGTCTTCAGTCTGATGTTAGAAGGGATCAGATGCAAATGGTCCCAGTTTTGCTGCCTGGAGACTGCACTGCCAGTAACACTAATGCACAGAGGACACTTCTGAATGCCTTATACCAGTTGCCTTGCTCTCAAATGATCATCTGAAATGAAAAGCAACAACAGCAAAATTCACTGAATGGACTTATTCTTGGGGTAAATACAAACCATCATTACCAATAGCTCTTCCCAAACAGCACAGCAAAAAGGTACTCGTTCTGTTTCCTAAGGAAAAAAAGGCTTCCGCAAGCAACATATGTGCATACCCCTCTAACTTCTGGTCACTGAGCTCCTCTTTTTCACTTTCATGGCCACTAAGCCAGTTTTAACTAAATTAAATGGAGAGAGAGAGGTCTTTAAGAGAAGTTTATTCCTTCAAGTATAATAAATAAAGCAGCCAGGTGAGAAGATCCCATAAGTATCCCAACAGAGCTTGAACCACCAGTAGATTAAATGTTATTAGACAACAGAAACATCTCCTACAAATGCTATAGACACAGGAAAACCTTCAACTGGAAAAATACAGAAATAGGTTGAAAACTAAGTTTATGTCTGTTAGCTAGTTATGAAACTATTTGCTTAAATATTAATAACAGAAAGATGAGTATAAAGTAGATATTTGTATATGCAATAATGCACAAAGCCCAAACATTTTTTTGAAAACTTTAATATCCTTTAAAAGGATATTTTAACTGCTCTTAGGATGTCATGATGTCAATTATTTACCATTCCACACTACTGAGCTTGCTCACAGCTTTTGCCTCTTTAGGTGGCATGCATGGTGCATTAGACCATTTCAAGCTTTACTCACATGCTGTGACTGTAACACAGCAGATAACTTGTGTCTCATTATGCTTTTAGACAGTCCAAGCCCCCTCATTTCAACTAACTTAAAGTTGTTATGTGTGATGGGGGAAATCTTGTGGTTATAAATTATCCAAGGGATTGTGGGTTGAAGTGTATCATTTTACTGCAGATCATTTTAAAGATGCTATTTTCTGTGCTATGCAAAAAACAACCTCTTTAATGCTCTTCTGCTCTTTCTATTGGCTTTGTCACAACATTTAATAAACTCCATTCCCATAGCTCTGCTTACATCAACAATGATTCTGATCCACAAACAATGAAGTAATCAAAGAGCTATTTTAATTTTAACTCTACTCAAATGAAAAGAAAATTCAACATTTTCCCGATGCTAAGAGAAGTGGGTTTGCTAACAGTAGCAAGCCAGTGACATTTTAGATCTCTAGCAGGATATTGCTACTCTGAGCAAGCAAACAAAAAAACCTGTAATATAAAGGAGCTGTCTATATGACCTTTTAGTCCTTAGGTTACAGTTTCACAAGTTAAGACAAGTTCAAAAAGCCATGAGAAAACACTATGTAGGAAGCAAAATACCAACTCACAAAACAAAAGAGAAACAACTAATCGAGGCTGTTGTTAAAAAAAAAATAGTATTCAAAAACTATGCCTAGAAAATACTGCAAGTTAAGTACACAATGCAAAAAGAAACTTATTCTCTTGTCATTAAGTCCTCTATTCAATTACCATTTATTGGAGTAATTAAACACTGCAAAAGGATGCCAGGCTAATTGTTAGATTATTATAATTACACAGCTTTGCTTTGCTACAGCTGATCAAAATAAAATGTGGTCACATGCACTCAGTTAAACCTTCTCTGCAATCATCAGGCTTCCATGGGAAACTTATTACTATAATAAGGCCACTTATTACTAGTTCATTATCAATCAGGCAGAGAAATGTATTATTTGTAACCTCATTTTACTTTCGCACCCATTCTGCCAGAACAAGCCTCCTAAAAGGCTGTGCCCAGGTCTCTGCCTTCGACTGGCTCCCTTCCATAACAACTACACAGCTAAACAAAATCAGCCTCCTGCACTTGAAAGAGTTCATCAGACTTGAAATTGCTGTTTCACAACCAGCTGTAGTAGCCTATCACATTTCTGGAAAGAGCTGAGTGATGTCTCTGTGTTTCATTTCACATGCATCTGTCAGAGATCTACAAGAGATCGCCCTTTTATTCCTGGGCGATCTTGCCTCCTGTCTGGGAGATTTTTCACACTACTTGGATAGGTCCAAAAGCAAAAAACCCAAACAAATGAAAATCAGAAGAACAGAGCTGCATTAAGCTGGACTTCATGAGAAAAAGAGTCAGTTTTTACGCTGTTTGTCTCCCTGAAGAATCTCATGCCTTTACCTCTTCTTATCAGCCAACTGTACAAGAGAGATACTGTGCCTTCCTATTTGCACCATTGGGGTTTTTACTTGTTAAATAACACGATTCTGATCAGTTACCATTGCATCTGGTACTTTATGTGACACAAACAAGTGATCTGCCACAGGGACTAGACCATAGAAAGAAATGGAACAAATTAGTTTGAGCTCATATTTAGGTTTTTAAAGAACTCATTAAGCACTGAGTAGCTCTGAAGAGTCACAGACTGGTCAGAAGATAAGAAATTAAACAAAAAGGACTAAACTGACTATAATTATTTTTATTCTGTGCTGATAAAAAAACCAGACCTTTTGAAATGTCAAAAGCACTTGCCCTTGCATAGGCAGTTCATCTGGAAACTGTCCTTAGATAGGACAAGCCAAGGTTTACAACACTGGTAAAGTAACTGCTCAAGCTTTACTTTCTTGAACTTCATTCTTTCCATGTTATTCTGCAGGTGACCACTTACAATCTTTCAATTCTCTTAACTTCAAGACACAAGAAACTTCCTCAAAACCAGTCTGGTAAAAGTCTTTAACATCTTGGAAAAGAAAAAACAAACAAAAACAAAAAAACCAACACCCCTCTACTGGTTTGGTTTTTTTTAATAAAACATGACTGTTGAAAATTTCCTAATGTGCCCTGACTGAAACACATCCTTTGCAAAACAAAGCAAGCTACATCCAGAAGGGGGAGGCTTCTATTAGCAGAATCATGTCAAAAAAACACTGCAAATCATAGGAGGAATGGAGGTAGTTTGAATGGGAAAGGTCATATCCTATTTGAAATGTAAAGTTCCTTGAATTACATACATTATGTTAATTCCATTAACCTAAGAGACCTGAAATACCTTTTTTCTGATTGTATTGCTGAACAAAAATTTCATTTGCACCATAACAGTTAACAATGACATTGAATTTAAAGTACAGACACGTCTTTTATTTATTTTTATGCTTTAAAAGCCTTTTAAGAAATAAATTGTGCAAAAACTGTGTTTACTCCATTTACTGTTAGCAACTTCCTCCTTATAATCATAACTGTGTTTATTTGTACAGCTGGGTCCTGTATTGACTTTTTATAGCTGGTACTGCAGAAAGATATACATTAAATGATAACACAAACATTACAAAATAGAAACTAATTGCTCTTCCCTGAGTAGACATGAGGGAGGGAGGGAGGGAGGGAGGGAATAAACAATTCAACATTTATTCCCCACCTATGAGTAGTTCAGAGATTCTCAACTACTGCAACACACTCACTTAACTTCCCATGATTCTGTACCTCTTAATCGATAAGCTGGACAATTTTCATTCTGTTTATTAAAACTCTTTTACTCAGAGTCTACATTTGCAAAATTTTTCAAAGCTGGCACATATTACTTCCTCCTGATCTCTCAAATTTCTCTTTTGCTGCAATTTCTGAAGCAAAGTACTTGTTGCATCTTGGGGGCTTAGGTTATGCTGTGGATGATAAGGGTGATAAAGGGGTACAATGTGTCACATTGATCCCAAAGAGGTCAGGTTCTCATTCTCAGTGTCAGCTCCCACAGCTTTAATCCTCCTGACTACAGATTCAACCTGGCTATTGATTTTCCATTGCTGTTGGCATTTAACTTGCAGGGATTGGTGAAGAGAGAAGAAGGGAGGGGAAGGTAAAGGAAGACTTACTATTCTGTCAAAGGCATCACTCAGACTCACAGGACAAAATTCAGTGTTGAAGACCCTACTAACATTATCTGAAAGGTACCACACCTAATCAGATACTAAAGGTAGCCTGAGATTTGTGTTTGGATCCCCTACCACACTGTGAATTCAAAATGTCTTGGCTGAAGCCAGTCTCTTTGTTGATTCACTCATTATTTGTGTTCACATTGAAACTACTCTGGAGTTCACCAGCATCATGTATTTCACTTTATCTGAGGTGGAATGAGGAGATCTGGTAATTACTACTCATGTTATTTTTAAACATGGTCATCAATGCCATCCACACATGACTCTCTATTTGTCAGCTTTAGACACTAACACCACACAAGATGTCGGTTTCATCTTTTATTCAATGCTTTTGCTTGAAAATACAAAACCTACCTAAGCTAACTCTGGCCTATATCAGAACTGCAATTTTCAGATTCATATATATATATATAAATTTTTTTTATTATTATTTTATTTTTTTTTTAAAGGAAGAAATATTTTACCTGGTCTCTGCTGTACAAACACACGCTTTATGATCAGACACATTTGGGAGAAAAGAACCTATTCAGAATTTAAATCCTTAAAAACCAAAACAAAATAATAAAAAACACCACAGGTAGGAGTACTACTAAAGATTCTGAACTGGACTCTTAACAACATGTGTTGACCATGTGTCTAACCCAGAAGATACAGTCTATCAGCCTTGATGGAATGTGATTCTGTGACTGGTATTCGCTAGTCCTGCCTGAGGCATGTGTTAACATCTGTTAATGGATATGGAGAACAATACCCTATCTGCAGAAAGGTCTTGCTTCTCACACTCACAAAATGAAAGAAAAGAACACTCGCCTGACAAGTATGTTGACCTGCACACTGAATAACAGAGATAAACTGCAATCTGTTTCCACGAGGAAGTGTACATAACGCAAGTCAGCTTTGCAAATTTATTTTCCCACTAATAAATTAAAAACAGAGTGACGGCTAACTTGTATAAACTGAAATCTCCACTTCTTCCGTACTCCTAGGGAAAAAATGCTGCATCAACTTGCACTAGTAAATATATGGACAGTATTTGAGAAGAAATGTACATTCTGATAAAAGTGCATACACAACTACACTTGCTGTTGCATTAGAAATGCTTTTCTCTGTCATTAAGTAATAGCTGTTTATTATTAATCTCACAATCTGTTGATAAACTTATTTTAAAATATTTTCTGACCAAATTAGAAGTTGGAAACTTAGACACCTTAATAACTTGTAACTGGTAAAATCTACCCCTTAATTTCGCAATACATAAGTGTATAAAATGAAACTAATCCTCAAGATATTTCACAGTATTTTTATAAATAGTAAACTGAAAATGTTTTAATAAACTCTGGTCATAATACACATCCTCCAGCCAAAAAGAATTAATCCAGCTGTAATGTAAAATAGCCTGAGCAAAATGTAGAGGAAAAAAAAGATAATCACAGACCCATACAAACAGACCCAGGAACATAACAATAAATTCCAGTATCAAACCACAGCTTCCAGTATCAAACCATAACTTGATATTAACATGAATTACCTATATATTCAAAGACATTCTCAAAAGCTATTTGAATTTGTTTACATAAAACAAAGTTAGAATAGCTAAAAAGTGCATAAATGTATTTGCGGATGATTTGCTATCAGGAAAGCGCACTTCAATCAATGACTTTATTTCTTGCTACACAATTGCCTTGTGTTTATTTACGAGACCCAGAGGAAAAATATTTCTTTTCCTCACATGGAAACGGTGTTGTAGAGAAAGATCTATGGAAAAATCTAATAATTTAACCATCTTCCTGTTACCAGTTGGTATTAGTCTCTCTCTTATGCTAGGCAAACCAGCAAAAGAAGAACAACTAGTGTTTCGCACTACAGACTGCAGCAGCACCAAGTAGCAGCTATTATTAATGTTAGAATTTTTTTTTCTTTTCATTCATCTTCTAAAGATTTATAGCACATAGACTACAAAATTTGCCACTGATTTTAATCTTGATACACATGGTCTCTGAACGATAGGACTTAAAATGTTTTTTTACCTAGATAAATTTATCTTAAGCTTTATGTATCACATGAACAAGACATATCCTGATCCAAATTGGTTTCTCCATTTAGAAATATGTTCTGAAAAACTCTGCACTATAATCTGACAATTAGTCTCTAAAACACTTAAGACATTACAAGGATCACAATCTGACAGACAATTTTTTATTTCTTTTTAACTGAATGAATCCAACAAACGTTGGAATTCAATGCAGCCTTTATATTATTCCCCACCACCTCTTTTCAAATTGTGAAGCTCCCATAATGTGGATCCTCTTATGGGGTTTTGGAATTCCTATTTCTTAAGAGTGACAGAAACGGTTTTTCAACATACATAAATAAAGCTTGTATTGATAAAAGGTGCAAAACTTGCTCATTTAGTCTTATATGCATGTGTAAGATATTCATATAGGAGAAAAAAGTGCATTGCTCTCAGATCAATCAGAAATCTCAGAGGTAAAACTGAAGATATTATCTTAATTATCCTATTGCATTTTTTTCTAAAAGCGTTTCCAAATTAATCTTAAGTGAATTCTAATCATCAGCTTGTAGTGAAATCACTTCATTCACAACTGAATGATGATCTCGTCTGCAGAAAACATAGTAATTATTTTTAAAAGTACAGACACTAAGGTTTAAGATAAGAAGCAGACAATATCACAGATTAATTAAACCAAAGGTTTCTTCCCCTGCCCTCCCCTCTTCTTCCTACTGTTGATAAAGACACCAGAAAGCAGATGTGAGGAAGGGACTGCACAGGTCTGACAAGAACTGTTATTTTCTCAAGCCTTCACATAATTCTTTAGATATTAAAACTAATTATTGAGCATATAAACTATTTCTTCCTTTCATTCGTACTCTCAGTACTAGTTTAGCAATAAAAAACCAAAACAAACCCTAAAACTCAAGAATGAAGTGTTCGTAGCTTATGCACATAGGTGGGGTATAAATACATAATTTGAGGCTAAAGAGACAGCACACACAATTTAGACCAATTGCATGGGCAAAATCCCAGTTACAGAGCATCAATATGAAAAGCAACAACGTCTCAGACACAAAGTATTTTTTTGGAGACAAATTTACTCGAAGAAAAAGTAAATCTTGGTTTTCATTATCCCAGTTCCTAATTTTAACCAATATAAACACTTATGTAGAATAATATATTCAAATATCTGATTAAATGTATCTCACCAGCTTTCCAAGGAGGCTGCCACATAAAAAAGCCTAGACAAATTAAGGCTGCCTAATTTTCTACTGTCTGCAATACAAGTTTAGCTAAGGAATGACTGAAACTGAATACAGACCTCAAAATTTCTTTCATTTTATACATTCTGATTCATAACAAATGTAACACAACTGAAGTATTTTAATGCACTTCAAAGATATCTTAGGCTTTTATATTGCTCAGCTTGTCCTGTGCTTTTAGGGATGCATACTTCATAAGCAGATGGTCATTACTTCAAGAACACCCTTCTACTGCTCAAGCTTGCTCCCTAAGGTTGTTGAGAGGTTATCTATGCCCTGAAGAGGTGTTGCAAGAATTTTTACAGTGAATCAAACTTGGTTTACACCTGCTTTTTCCTACCACATGGCAAGAAACATCTGTAGAGACCTCAGCTTCATTCCCTCAAATGAAAATCTTCTCCTAAATTATGCCTTCCAAGCTCCCAGGAGCAAAAATACAATTTTAGGCTTTGGTGTCCACCAAACTTGCAGACAACATGCTGAACAGCTGGAGGTAATTTGCTTTGGTCCTCTAGCTTTTCCCTTCATCAATGAAGTGAAAAAAAAAATCTTAATTATTTTGTACATTAAATATGTCAACTGAAAAACAAATCATGTTTTTAAATATATTATTTACAAGTTTTGATTTATTAAAATGCTAACTTAAGCATAATGATGTATCTATCTACTTTAGCTTTTACGTCAAAGAAAAAAAGCAGCCTGAACTGCTGCCTTTTGCTAAGCTACTAAACTGTTTATGCTGAGTTGCTGAATCAAGCTGTTTAACTTGTTTTTCACTTCATCAGTTATTTTGCCTTTGTTTATGAACTAGTTCTGTTAATGACCAAGCATCTTCAGTTTTTAGTGTGTTTTCCCCCTCACAACTTGGTGTGTTTTAATTCAGGCATTTAAATGCACTTAAAGAGTTCAGAGAACTTTTGCTAGATTATAGAATGCTCTGAGTGCATGAATATTTATTCTTTCTTTAAATCACAGCTATGACTGATGTAAAAAATACAACCTGACACAGTAGCTCTAAAGTTCCCAAAAGGTTACAGATAACTGACTACTGAGGTACTCTCTTCTAATAAGCAGCTCTGTTCAAGACAGTAATTAAGCTGATGCTTTAGAATTAAACACATACTAAGCCAAAGGATTTAGGTATATGGTTGAATGCTTTCCTGAATTGAGGCCTAACTGTGCAGAAAGCATTTAACAAAACAGTGAATCTGCATGGACTACACAGTGCTGTAAAATTATTCATTATTATGCTGATGTCAGAGGAAAACTACCTCAACCAAAGAAGAAGGTGTGAACACAGCATTTTATGATATGAAACATGATAACAAATAACTTCATTCTTCACTGAGAATCATTCATTACCAATATTATTAAAGTAATTTCTCTATGACTTTCACTTAATTATTCTATCTCCGGGAAACTGAACTACAGATACCTTAGCAGTCAACACTTGACTCTTAATCCACAGAGGGAAAAGGGTTAAAAAGCTTTTACTTTAATGAGCAGGCACATTTTATAGCACAAAAGAAAAAATTCTTACCAGGATTAACATTTTAAATATGGTTCTTCAGTTCATTAGAAGGTCATGACATCACGACCACTATGTCCACACTAAGCAACATAAAAAACCTGATACTTTATCAATACCCTACCATTAATCTGACCAGTAATGTAAACATAGGCAGCAGCACATAAGTCCTATGTGTTCAAACATTAAAGCTTAATTCAGTTCACCCGTGTAATTTTCCTGCTTTTATGTACTGAGATTATCTTGATTAAATACCCGGACAGCAAGAGACCACACCAGCTCCCCTGGCTGATATCAGTTATGTATGTGTGCTGCATAGGAACACACAGGCTGTTCAAATGTGTGTGCTCATAACACATGGGGTATGCAATATCTACTCTCATTAATGCATGACAAATGAGTAAACTTGCATTAAAGCTAACTGAAATTGAAACCTGCTCTTCCTTTCAAAATCAATTATTTTAAACTTCTCAACCTGAAACACAGAGATCATTTTCCCGTGCAGCACAACAGAGAAGACTTCTTAATATGTTGGGGCTGATCGGCTAAACATCATTTCTCTCATTTCTGTACCCTTAAAAATAGATTTTTTTCC
>NW_010321223.1:28483-40525 GCF_000700745.2 Antrostomus carolinensis
TAGATAAAACTCAAGAATCTCCATACTGCTAACACTACAAAACACAGCTACTGTTCCCATAATTTTGTTCAGTTTCAATGGTAGCAAGATCACATAGCTAAAAACCAGACACTTAGCAAGCCGAGTTCTTCCATCAACAAATACAGAAAAAGATTCATCTTGACATGAACACTTACTTTTAAGAATTGATTAATTTTGGTGTAAAACTCCTTGATTGTCTCAAGAAGCAATTTTTACATTTATCATCACTCCATATCAATTTTTATGCCAGAGAACTCTTATTAAAGTTACATTAATAGTATCAACAAGCTTCAGAGAGTCACGGCAGGTGTTGGGGGGAATTACCAGTTAATTTGCCTTCTGTGCTCTACTTTTTCTTTTGCCTATATTAGGTATAAGCTAAACATGCCTTTTATAGTTTAAATCATTGGGCTTGTTTCATTTTTTAAACAATAGTAAACAACACGCTACACAAAAGGATACTAGAAACTGAAGGATTAAAAGCATTATTGAATCATTAACGGTTTTTAAGAACACAGCAGAGACAGGGGACAATTAATTTAAAAGCTAGCAATTTACTTCAGTTACACACAGTCTGTAGACAAAAGTGTTCAGCCCACAACAGCTACCGGATCAAGTTTTACCTTCTGTTGCCTATGGCAAAACAAGGAGCAACTCCCGAGTTTCAGCACTTAAAGACATGGGATGAACAGGATAAAACCAGGCCTACTAACTATAATATTTAATTCATTTAGATTATCAGGTAGACTAATTGGGTAGACAGACTCCAGCTAAGCAGAACAGCATTGGCTGTGTGCAAAAATAATAGAGGAACACCAGAATTAATGACTTAAGCAGGCTTCTGGCAGAAGGATCATGTTGCCATTTACAAACACAAAGGTTCACCACGTGACATGCCCAAGTTGTATATTTGATTACATAGCTGACTGTTTAAACATGTTTACACTATGTATGAAAATAAATGTTACTGACAAAAACACAGAATTAGGTAAACACAAACACATACATGGTATATCAAAATAATGTTTAAGATTTTCTATTTCACACTAGAAACCTAAACTCAATATTTATTGCCTAGGCTAGTAAGCTTTCTCTTTTGAAGGACAGCTAAGGCCTTCTGGTATCAGTGTAATATAAATAAACATGCACACAAAAAAGCACTTCAATAGAAGAAAAGAGGGTCTTAATGACAACAGGAGGAGCAAAACAGATATTACTCAAATATTTGTTGATAGGATTCAAGAGTGCTCAAGGCCATATGATGCTTAGAGCCACAGGAGAAATCAGCAGAGACCTAACCTAGCTAATTGTCTCCCATGATTGTGATGGTTCTGATCAGAAGAATAATCAGCTCTCAGCAGCCCTTAGGCAAAAATGCCAGCTGAGGGTTTTTTTTTGTTTGTTTGTTTGATGATGATGCATGGAAGAATGAATGCCAGATCACATTATTAAACCACTCTTCCAAATATTAAAGGGGTTCCTATATGAATAAAGCAAATAATTCCCTTCATAATTAGTTCAAACATTCTCCTTCTGTCATTTTGAGACTGCATTCATACGGACTAAAAAAAATGCTGATCTCCAGTTTTTTCTTGGATATGGAGAACCAGTCACACTTTGTGACTGAAAAAAAGAGCTCTGAAACTCCAGCAGTCCCTAATGTTAAATTAAATTATTAAGAGCTGACTGCATATGACACAAATTAATTTGAATTATTTTTTAGCACTGTTTTGACTGATTTTATGTAATTATGTTCACCCACAATAACTCTTCCATTTTCCTTTCTGTAATTCACTACTTCATCTCTCAGTCTTTGCAGTTACCTTATTTACATTCCCTGTCACCAGGAAAACTTCAAGCCAGACATATTCAAAACAGATTTTGTACTACATTTTCTCAGTACTGCTCTCTTCTGTATTCTGAGGCTGTTGGTTTCTGACTACAAGATTTTCATCCTTTCATTAGTTACTTGCTGCTGTAATAAATGTGAGTATTCATTTAAATGCAGAGTTATACATATTGACAATTACATTTCCAGGCTAGTTATTTTAAGATGCACATCTTGCCACCGTTTTTGCACCCTGGTAGATTAGCTGATTTAATAACTTCCAAAGCCGTTAAGCATATCACAAGCAAAAACCTTAAAAGCAAAGGAACAAAGGAGCTCAAAACAGTTACTCTTTTCATAACTACCTAGCTATTGTACACATAGAAGAAAAGATGTAAGGGCAGTTTTCAGTGCTTAAGTTATGCAAAAAGATGTAGGTATCCTTCCACATGGCTGACTGAAAAAGCACACCAAAATAATGTATTCAAAAGAATTATCTACAATGTGATACTAGACATTTCATAAAGGAAAGTGAAGTCTGAAACAACAGACCTTTCACATCATCCCTTTAAGAATGTCCACATTAATAAAATTAAATACCTTACTGACAACAAGGTATAAATGTCTGAACAGCAAAAAAAAATTAAAATCAACAGTCACTAAGTACACTTGACACCTGAAGGTAATTACCTGTATGGGAACCCTGACAGGAATTATTTCTCCTGTGTCCACTTTGAGCTATTTGTCTTCCAGAAAGTTCACCAAAAGAATGTATCAGACTGTCCATTAAAGGGACAACCAAAATATGGAATAAACACATCCATATTTTAGACTTTGATCCTTAAAAGCTGGCACATTTTCTACAGTTTTCTTGTCAGGATAAGCAAGTACTAGCTAGCTAGTTCTTGTATCTCCACCCAGACCCACTAACGCCACTAAGGAGTCTGGTCTGGGGAGAGATGTGCGGGACTCCCTACATTTACAGTTGTCAAGTGTGCTGCCAAAAATCATTTAACCAAAGAAGGAATGAGTAAATGTGTGAAAGAGCTTACTGCAGACCTAGTTTATATATCCTCTGCGAGTCAGAAGACCATCAGGTCTTTGCCAAATAGAAATTTTCTCAAAACAATAACCATCCCTTGCTCTCAGAAGTACTGAAAAATAAAATGCTTTTTTCTCAACCCCAACTCCCTCCATTCAAACAAATGTCAACTGTCAAAAGATCAGCTGTCTCTCCTCAAGGTTGTAGTTTGGGGCTCAGAGTATTCTAGAAACAGAAACTTTTTCAGATGTCTTGGTGTGAGCTGCTTGTTTCACCAAGACTGCTAATGAGCTGTAAAATCAATATTTTGGTTCAGTTAACATCAGAATCTCAGCTCCCATAATAGATGACCACACCAACTTCTGAAGCAGAACCTCTGTTTTTGAGTCTTTGGCATGCAGATTTCACCTGCATCTTTTTGTTGTGCTAGCAGGATTTTCAGTCCATATTTACACATGCACCTCCTATACCTTACCTTGGTAAACACACATATCCTGGTTTCAGCTGTGATAGTGTTAACTGTTAATTTTCTTCCTAGTACTTGGTTGTGTTGCGGGGGAGCGGGGGGAGTGGAGGGGGGAGTGGTGTGCTTTTTTGGTAGCTTTTGGGAAGGGGGTCTCCTTTTGAGAGTGAAAAGCTCTCCTGGCTCCAGGATGTACTGTGCCCCTCCTGAGCCCAGGCTGAGCCAATGAGCACTAGGAGGGGGGAGTGGTGTGCTTTTTTGGTAGCTTTTGGGAAGGGGGTCTCCTTTTGAGAGTGAAAAGCTCTCCTGGCTCCAGGATGTACTGTGCCCCTCCTGAGCCCAGGCTGAGCCAATGAGCACTAGAGAAATGCCTCTGCAAATCCATATTTGTGAGGGGAAGGGCTGTCCTGAAAAGAAGAAGGAGGGGAGAACCTGGAGGAGAGGCCATTGACCTGAACAAAAGACAACCATTGGCCTAAACAAAGAGAGAGCTTCATTGCCAGAAGGAAGGAGGAGGAGGGGGAGGACAGAGAACCTCAGACACCCAGTTCAACTGCATGGAGTAGGAGAAGGCAAAGGAGGTCCCCTGCAGTCCGTGGAAGTCCAACAGCAGAGAAGATACCTCAAGTGTAGGCCATGGAGGACTCCACATTGAAGCAGAAAAGCTGAGCCTGAGGGCAAGTGTGACTGAATTGAGACGCTGAAGAGACGCTCAACAGCAGAGCAGGGGTGAACCCCCAGAGCCAGGAGGTAAGTCTGCAGCCCACGGACATTCCTATGCTGGAGCTGGGAGCTGTGCCCAAAGCAGTCTGTGACTCCGTGGGAAGCTCAGATTGGAACACTTTGTAACTGGACTTTCATGACAGGAAGAAGTAGCAATGGTCAACTGACTGCAATCCCCATTCTCTGTCCCCTGTGCCGCTGGGAGCCGGAAGGAGGTAGAGAAATCGGGAGCAAAGTGATTTGAGCCTGGGAAGAATGGAGGGGTGGGGGGAAGGTGTTTTGAGATGTGTTTATTATGTCTCACTGCACTACTCAGATCAATGGCAATGAATTAAATGGATTTTTCTTCCCCAAGTTGAGTCTGTTTTGCCCATGACCATAACTGGTGAGTGAGCCGTCCCTGTCCTTTGTTCCTAATCCCGTGCCCCATTTGTTGTGTTTCCCATTCCATCTTACCAGGTGGCAGGAGTGAATGCAGGACCACGGGTCTACCTGTGGTTAAACCACCACTCTGGTATAATACTGTGTTTTGGATTTAGGACAAGAAGAATGTTGATAACATACTGATATTTTAGTTGTTGCTGAGCAGTGCTTACACAGAGTCAAGGACTTCTCAGCTTCTCATACTGCCCTGCCAGCAAGGAGGATGGGGGTGCACAAGAAGTTGAGAGGTGACACAGCCAGGACAGCTGACCCAAACCAACTAAAGGGGTATTCCATACCATATGACATCATGCTCAGCATATAAAGCTGGAGGAAGAATAAGGAAGGGGGGACATTCAGAGTGATGGCATTTGTCTTCCCAAGTAATTATTCCACATGATGGAGCCCTGTTTTCCTGGAGATGGCTGAACACCTGCCTGCCAATGCAAAAAAGTTAATTAATTCCTTGTATTGCTTTGCTTGTGTGTGCAGCTTTTGCTTTACTTATTCAACTGTCTTTACCTCAACCCACGAGTTTTCTCACTTTTAGTTTTCTGATTCCCTCTGCTATTCCACCAGGTGGGGGGGTGAGCAAGCTGCTGTGTAGTGCTCAGATGCTGGCTGGGGTTAAACCATGACAATATATTACTCCAACTACCCTTCTGATACAAAAATCAGTAAGGCACTCAACAACACTATAATTAGAAACAATAGCTAATTAAAGCAACTTTTGCTTGCACTGCTTTTTTCATTTATTAACTTTGTTGGTTTGTAAACCTGCTGGTTTAAATTGATATGATTGATAGCAGTAGTCAAGGGCACTGTCTATGCTCCTACAAAGCCTAGCCACAGCCAGAATCTGAGCCAGCTCAGGATCTTGCTCCTCTGTCTATCACCTGGTTTCCAGCCTCCTCAGAGGTGCTGGTGGACCTCTTCTGCAAAAGTGTTTGTAGCCCTCTCCTCAACTCCAAAAATTGGTCTCTGGGCTAATGGCTTCCCCCAACCCTCAAAAGCAATGTACAGCAGTAGGAGTACACAGCAACAGTACAGACAGCAGAAGAGCCAAGTGCTCTCAGAACTGCCATTTAGCCAAGAAGGGTGTGTCTGAACAAGTAGAGCATGAATTTGCAAGGTTCATAACAATAGTAGCATGTAATCAATGTCTGCTTCAGCTAAAAGACATGTCCCAGACCTTTCAGTACTCATTAAGACTGAAGAAAATTTAAACAACCTCTTGGAACAAACAGTAAAAATCTCAGTGTAAACAAATGTTCCTATGGGCTTAACCAAACCACTCATGACCCAAAAGCAGTCTTATATGAGGGCCAGTGCAGAAGAGTTGCCTTCATTGCTGACTTATTACAGCTTCAGGAAATAACAGATTTTTATACTGTAAATCTCCCTTGTCAGTAAACCTTAGATTTACATCACCAATAAATGTTCTACAGAGGTGGTTTGGATTGGGTTGGCAGGGTTACATCCAGCATCTACAAAACTGCTCTCATTTTTGTTTCCAGCCTACTTTGAAAGATTTTGCAGGTCAGCATCAAACATTTTCATTGACACTCAATCAGCAGAACACCTGTGTAGAGTCCTATTATTTCACTATTTGCAGCTAGGTGCTGGAAGATACTGTGTCCTAACTTTAGGAAGGAGACAACTGTTCCACACTCTTCTCTGTTTTGGTCTAAGGCTTCAACAACTCAAGTCTGTTCTTTTCCATCCAAATGACATTTTCTAGAGCAGAGCCCATTTGACTTAAACAGAGCTCCCGTATCAGAAAAGGCAAGTGACAGAAGGCAGCTTTTAAAACTCAGTTCCTCTAACTAACCAAATGACAAAGTACAAAGAAGCCTTTCCCCACACCTACAGACTTATTAACAGGAACCTGAATGCACTGAGGACTGCACCTCCCAGTCACTTAGCACCTGACCACATATTACTCTGAGACCCATCAGCTGATGAGCAGTGTCACAACACCCTGATGAGATTATTGCCACAGGGGGTCCCTGTTTCCCTGTTTTCTCTTGCAACTCTCTAGAATTTCTGCACAGTTTTAACATAAAGGAGGAGGTCATCAAGCCATTTTGAGACATTGGAAGAGCAGGATGCATAAATTAATACGTAAAGCTAGACCCTACTGTGACTATCAACATTATTCCCTTAATATTACTTATACCTGTCCATTATGGCCTGCAACAAAAAAGTCAGAAGATAGACCCATGAGAGAAAACAAGGCATGGAGAAGTAGATTAGGGACCTGGACAATGTGGTCCAGTGTTTGCCTAATAACAGCTTTCCTGTATGATGTCCTACCTCAGGTTTTCCTTGGTAACAACAGGTAACATTTCACTGCCAAGGGAAAAAAAACACTGATGATTGAGTCATTTGGATACTATGAGGCCTCGTAAATATCTCATTAGGAAGATGAGATAAGCAGTACATCCCACTTTTAGATTTATCTCCTGTTCCTGCAATTTCAACACACAGTTTCGTTTTCTACAATGAATTTTGAGCAGTAGCACAGGCAGGAGACCTACCAACACCAGAAGTAGCTTCTGCCACTTGAACTTCACCCAAAGCTCTTTGTACAGTCTGAAGATATAGGGGTTTACACAAGACCATTTCCTTGCTGAAGCAGTAACCACAGGAATCAGCTGGAAGGAACTAGCTGTCATATGTAGGATGAATAAATATGCAAGCATTACTGCTGTGCAAGCAACTTTGGTTTTGTGACATGGTAAAAGCTTAACTCTTATAATTTAATTAACACTTTTTAAAAAATAAGTTTTATTTTTAAATACCAAAATGACTATTTCACCTTTTGCAACTGTTTTCCCTAAAACCATTCAATGAAATGAACATGAATTTATTAATAGCTGTAATCCATCTGAAGCTGATTTTTTAATTATTATTTTAATGCAAAGAAAAACCACTGAAAAATAGAACTCAATGAAACACACAATTCAATTTTTTCTCAATAGATTCTAAACAGATGCTTCAGGAACCAAACTTAATAGAAGTCACCTCCTTTCACAACAGGCATAACTCACCTCATGAAAGTGGAGAATGCTGGTGAGAATTTAATAGGAGAAATAACAAAAACAACAACAACAAAAAATCAGGATCTGTATTAGTGGGTGATCATAATACAGAAAAGAAGCAATGAGAAGCTGGAGTATAAGATTATGTTAACAGAGGACTCGAACTTGGTGTGACAAGATCATTTTCAGCTGGGCAAGGGCTCAATGGTCATAAGGAGCCCAAAGGACACCCTCATCTTTCTCCATGCCTGCTTCCAGCACTGTTTCACCCCAGAACTGACTCCCAATCCAGCTGCCTTCCTGCTTCATGGCTAAGGGCCCCTTCAGAAAGCAGCAGGATATGTCCCTCTTCTACTCTCTCTGCACCTCCAGCTGTGGCTTTAGCATGATGGTTGGGATCCAGTGGGGAAAATAGCACTGCTTGGTGGGCAGGAGGAATCTCAGGGGAATCTTTGCTCACTCCCTGCAGACTGCATCAGGACTCTAGGACACGCTTGCCCACTGCAAGGCACTGGGGATATGGGGCACTTGACAGTTCTGCCTAGAAACATGGCTGGAAGAGTTTCTCTACCTTTAACTTTTGTTGTTGTTGTTGTTTTATTTTGGTTTTAATAACTGCCTAATGTTTTGTTTAGGTACTTTACAGCCCTGCTGCAACACTGTAAAGTCTCAAGTGTGCACAGTGATGAAATGCCTCAGGGAGCTAGTTTGCAGCCCATGAGATAACACCAGCTTTGTAATTTAATTCCCAGTGCATTTAGCCCAGCTGAGAATTAGAAATAAAATCAAACTAAGTTTCAGAGAGCAAGTTACATCAGGCAGTGAGGGAAGAAAAGAAAAAAAAACTTTTTGTCTTTTTTAATGGGGGACAGTGAAGCCCACTCCAGAGAAGGAATGCATTAGCTCCAAGCATCAGAGAGGTGAGTGATAGCTAGCAGTGAAGGACTATACTAGAATGTGCACTCATGGCTACATTTATAGCATCAGCTGCCAAAGATTGATGATTGTGCTTTACAAGGAAAGCAAACAAGGGACAAGCCACAGAGGAACAGTAACTGCAGTGCATCCAACTGCACTTACATAACTGCAGAAGACATTCTGACTTCCTTTTCTGATTTCATATCCTGTCCTTTCAGGTTGCCATCTTACTTCCAACTTGTGAAAAAATGTTTCTGATGTAAATCAGGAAACAGAGCTGGACAGTTAGAGTATGAAATTATCAAAGAGCAAGCATTCCCCAGTTCCTAAGCACCTGCAATACACTAGCAAGTGGCATTTTCTAGATTTCTTTTTCTCCTTATTTATTAAGCTTGTAACAATATGTTGCTCCTTCATTCATGCTATGAACTGTATCTCAACAACACTAGAAGTACCCCATGCTTTCATTTATACTAGCCTGGGCTCTGCCAAGACTGGCCTGCCAAGTCAATGCCTTTGAAAGGAATTATATCCAATAAGCAATTACAGCTAGGCATGGCCCTCTTCTGACAATCAGACAAGACAGACACCTTTTCCTACTCTCATTTAACTTTCTGCCTGTTAAGAATGTAAAAGGATTGATTTATAAAGAACTAAGAGTGTATCTGCTTTTTGACTTAGCATCCGCTTTGTACATATTGATGAGACAAGGAAAAAACTGGAAGTGGATGAAAGAAGAACCTGCTGCCACAAAGAAGAAGGCTGTTGACTCCATAATTTTTTGCTGTCTTCTACTATTGCCAGCTGACTATTTCTGTTCATAAGAGAGAGTGAACTACCCATAAGTCTGAAATAGATACAGCACAAATACATTTGGTAACATCATACAGACATGTTCTATGAACAATGAGGTCCAGCTGCAGCCTGCCGCACAGAAAGCATATCAGCATAACTGATTTTTTTGAAAAGTTGAATGAGTAACACATAATTCATCAAAGGAAAAATATAAAAAGTAACATCTACTCCTGATATAACTTTCATTTGCATTTTTAATAAATTGCTGGGAAAAGTAGTACTTACAAGTTACTCTGAATCATATTCTTATAACTAACTCTATATAACTTCAAATAAAAAACTGAGACCATCTTGCCCAGATAATCTCTATTACCAGCTAAATTGAAGTTCTTCTGAAAGAGCTTGCTCATTGATGTGAAGCAGTCCAGAAAAAGCAGCAGCTCCATCCAAATATCTTCAGTCTTTAACTTCCAGTTACCTAGACCCTTCACAGCTATTTCTAAACTCAGACAAGGTCTTTACTCAAAATGAGAATGGTAAGCAACATTATTTCCTTCTGACCAATTCACAGGCTATGCACACCAGACACCAGTTTATCCTCAGTCAAGGATGTTGTCCTTTTATATGTACCCACAGACAGTATTTCCCTCTGACTAGCCATTCAAGCTGTTCAGGATAATTGAGCAACTACTGTCATCTCTGAATTACCTAAGGGAAGAGGCAAGCAAATACTACGAGTAATAGAAAAGCCTGGGTAATGTACCGTAGGATATTTTACTTCAATACATCCACTTGGGTTCATAAAGTCCCACTAGATATGTATTAGCTTGCCTTTATCAGCCCTACACTGGCTCCAGAGGCACTCAGCAGACATTTTATCAATCTCTTAGGTCTTAGACACACTAGATAGACCTGAGTGCAGGACAATTGTCTTTATGCTAGCTTTCTGAGCTAGAAACACTGTCCCCTTGGTAGCTCATGCTTGGAAGTACTGCCTAGCCTGTTTCCCTTTCCACTCCAGAAGGAAACCCACAATTCAGTGGGGTGATAATGATGCAGGGTAGCACAGCTTCTGACTAGCCTCCCTACCCTGCAGCCCAGCACAGCTCTCCTGCTGCCATGCACAGTTCACTGGGTAACTGCCTTGACTGTGAACCACCCAGTTTGAACAATGGGAGCACAGCTTCCCCCATTCACCTGTGCACCAGTTGGAGCCTCCCTGAAAGGAGGGGACATCCCAAGACCACACTAGCTACCAGCTGCTCAAGTAGGTGGCCATACCTGCATCCGCATCCGGGCAATCTGCACTAACCCTTCAGTCATCACGCCACTGTATAAGCTCCCACTTTAGCTGAAAAGCGTAGTACCACTGAAAGGGTAGTCAGTGAGGTGGAATCGAGGCTGCCTTCTTATGCAGCAGACCACAGTAACAATCAATTTAAAGCACAATAGACATTAAACAAATACAGCAATAAGCTGATTAACAGATTTAATCAGGACGATTTGTAAAAAAGTCAATCATCTAACACATGCAATAGGCTTTAAATAACCATCTGTAACTTATGCAGTGGCTCCTGCAATATTGTAGACTCAAAGAAAGTTGAACTGAGTTCTGAATTCCTCAACAAATACTTTTAGAGGTTTGCAAAAAGGCTTGCAGGAAGAAGGAACTTCCTGCTTCAGACTACGCAAGTTCCAGTGTGTCCTGGAGGTACGTACTGTAACCTCCTGATCAATTATTTCCTGCAACTTTTCAAAATGTTCATTTTTTTTTCAGGTTTTCCCTGATATGCCTTGAGTATATCAGGTGATCAATGAAACTACAATAATTGTACTTCACGATGAAGATCTTAACTACATGCAGTTATCTGACAGACTGATACAAGCATTTTAGATGCACATAATAAGCTTTTGACTGAAACATCAAGGTTTGTATTGAAGAATGCAGCAAATAAAACATCTGCTCCACTGCTGAGTTGGTGTTAGTACTGTAAATTCAATTGCAAACTTTGTTCCAAGCAAACCATCCACAATGCTGTATAAGAGACAACAATTTAATATAGAAGGTCTGAATTTGTTTCCATTACCGTCACTGGGAATTCTACCACTATCTTAAAATAAGATTCCACAAAACCTCTGCTTTCTAGTTGCAGACTAAAAACAAAAAAAAAACCCCAAAATCACCACCTAGGTGGCTAGAATTTTACTTGTGTTTTTCTATGAGTCTCACGTGCTTTTAAAGATGTCTTTTCTTGCCTGTTTAGAGTAGCCTCTGGTCACTGTACAAAATGGAAAAACTTCTCTTTCGAGGTAGCTTGAAGAAAAAGAAAACAGAAACCTAACATAACCCAAGAAATTCATTCAAAACAGCTGGACATTGACGCCGTGCCTACAAAAATGTAGGGTTTTTAAACAAATACAAGGAAGTATCCACACTGAATTACTTCCTTTAAGGAGTGATGCTTTCTCTGTATCTTTGAGACTTATTGTTGCTTTTAACTGTATGAACTTTCCCTGAAAAATCCCAAAAGCTTCTTCCTAGCCAAATATTAAGAAGTGGATTGAACACCTCTTAAATCACTATGTAGCAAGGAAATAAATTAAGCTATAAATATGTTTTCTAAAAAAGCATTCAGAAATAAAATCACTGGGGCTTAACATTCCAGACAGTGTAAGAATGTAATACTTATATAAAAATGTTACTCTAACCAATGGAATGACTGGATCAAGTATACGGTTGAGAAAACTCCAGCCAGAACTGATATATGAATTATATAGCTGGATA
>NW_010321223.1:40555-49099 GCF_000700745.2 Antrostomus carolinensis
ATAAATCCACAAACCTCCCCACATCCCATTTTCTCTCTCCTTTTGAAAAAGGGGAAGGAAAGCAACATGGAGAGGAAAGGGAGTGAGACACTCATCTGAAAATGCTGTACGTGACTCATGATCTGTTTAAAAGGTGTAAGAATGCAGTTATTCAGCTATATATTTGGGAATGAAGTGTTTAGCTGCCAAACCTCCTCTAAGCACAGCAGTAATTTTCTTACGCAGGGTCCACTTTCAGTAAGGCTGGAAGCAGGAGGGGGTTTAAATGTGAAGGGAAGTTACTCAAAGCAACACATAAAATTTAAAGAGCACTGAAGAACTTAAAGTATGAAAAGCTTTTAAGATACAGTAAAAGCAATTACTTGCTGATACAGAATCAGTAGGAAGCTTATTACACACAATTGCACTGAGAGACAAATAAGAGGCACTCTTGCACTGGAGCAAGTTACGAAGAAGTATTTTGGCCCTGGCTTCACCCCTAAAATGGCGTAGTTTTTCATTCCCTGTCTGGCACACAATTCCACTTCTTGACTGAAGTATTAGAGCAATCCAGTACGACTCAAGCTTCTACTACACTTCCAGCTGTCCTATATTTGGAAGGAAGGTTGCTGCAGGTTGCATCTCCTCAACCAAATTGAAACAAACTTCAGATAAAATAAACTTCCTCAATTTCTCATTTATTACTTGCTTCAGCAGAACCTGGGATTAAATAAAATACTATACATGGCAGGTAATTATCTCACACACAAAAGAAGGCATGTAAACCAAAGAGATAAACATCTGGAGAACAGTTTACTCTTTCTTATTCCAAGCTCTTTTGTTTAAGGGGGATGAGCTGGTATTTCAAGGCAGCCTGTGCACCCCTGACTGAGGGATGTTATCGTTGGGAAGGTAAAACTCTCTTGTTTTGTCCTTGGTGTCAATGTATGGAGCTGTGGGCAAAATAGCACCAAAAGGTTTGTCCCTATGACCCAAACATAACCAACCCATATTTTCTTCAGTGACCATTTTATAATACACATTTTTGCTTTCCAGCAGGCTGGCATTTTCACAGGACAAGCAGGTGACTACATGTGTCCCCTAAACCCAGGAATATTGCTGAGCCTGTTGCTTTTAAAAAGACAGCTCTTTTTTCTACTCATTGCATTGCTTCTACAGGTTAGCATAGCCTTTCCTTGGCTTCAGAATCACACAGAAAAGAACCAGCACTTCCCTCTATCCCTTTCTCTATTCTCTTGAAAATTTCTTCAACTTCTTTCTCCTCTTTAAAAAGAGAGTGCAAAATATAATATAATTAGGATTCTCTTATGATAGCTATTAAAACTGAAAACAAAACCTCTGGCATAGAAAAATAATTAATGTACTCTTTTTGCAAACATTGCTTAATACACTGGCCAAGCCAGACTGTTAAGTATCCTGTCATAGTTACTACAGAAAGAATTCAGACCACTCCAGGTGAAAGCATATGAAGCAGATAATCAAAATACTCATTAGACCTTACTCCTAAGTAAATTCATCATAGGTTGTAGAAAAAATTCACTGAACACTTAATCATGTAGAGTTCCCATCAATTTCTGTTCCTAGTTTTCTAAGGGGATTTCCACTTAACAAAATGAGTTTGTCCAAATGCATCAGACTCACAGCTTGGGGACAGCAAAGAATGTAGAGAAAAAACAGACTGAGGTCATGCAAAACAGCCCTCCCAGATTCCTGGGGAGGGAATGCATAGGCATGTTTCTTACACCCCTTGCCTCCTCCACCATCCGCTGGAGAAAGTCCCACAGATCACATCGTGTATCTTGTGACTATAAAAACACTTATGAAACTGTAACTGGGGCCCAGGAAAAGAAGTTGAGAGCGAGTGAATGAGCAACCATATGTATATGCATACATGCTATGGTAGAAAACCACAGGTTGGACTCCCTGTAGTTGGTAAAGGGTTCATACGTATCTTGTCTGGAGCTGTGTACAAGTCTAAGGCACAGCCGAAGTAAAACTCAACATCTCACTTAGATCTGTTAATTCAAATATGGAAAGCCAAGATGTGCAAGTGCTGATCTTTATTTCTGAATATTTCTTAGTGCCGATTACTTCTTTACTATGTTAGTCAGTATATATTGTGCTTACACCCACACACACAGAGTATATTCATCCAGCCTTTCCTTGACAATCACCTGCACAATCGTGAAGCCAACAAAAATTATAATTTGCATGGATGTTAAAAGAGAATGTTCCAGCAGATGCAACAGTACAGCACAAATCATAGAGAATCAGGAGGAAAAGAAATAAATGCTTATTTTACAGCAAGAGATTTTTTCCAGACTGCACATACTAGAGTAGAAAAGCACATATTAGTAAAGGACTGATGCTAGAAAATGTATGGCAACTGTTAATGAAGTTCTCCTTTTATATTTAGCATCTACGTTCCATTTTCTTTTACATGCATTTTGTAAGAAACAGGGTTGCTAGGTTGTTGATAAGGGATTATTTGCCTTGCCTTGCTTTTTTAATGAGATGGACATTTCACTATTTCTGTTTTGATCTCTGCAGAATTCCAGTTGTGTTTGGCTTGAAACAGAAAATTAATACGCAAGTCAGGTGCGCAGCTAGTAGAGATTAGATGGAACAAATATATCTACATAAAATCTGTCTAAATGATTTTTAAAGGACTATTAAAACACAGATGCTTATTTATTTATTTAAATACAAGTGTTTTTTCTCCCAAAGCCTGAAAGTTGAAAACCAGTTTATCACCAAATAAAATATTGTAAATTGTAAAACAGATTTAAACAGGCAAGACCCATATCATCAAAAAAATGAAAATTTCATTTTAAACAATCTTCCCTAGGCAGAAGAAAACATTTGCTTTTAATGACAATATTTTTAGCATGTAATTTTAAAAAAAGGAGGGAGAAAATGTTTATGAGAAAACAAACTAATGACTTTTATTATGAGAGCAGAAGAAAATTAATTTTATAGTTTCTCAGTTGTCAAAAAACTACTTCATAGAATATCACTTCACGCTAGAAGTGATCCTTTCACAGACATTCCTGAACCATAATTGCACCAATCAACATTATTTAGAGGGGTGGGCTCTCTTTCCAGAGGTGTTTTTGAAATACTCCAGTAGTCAGCCATCACACTCCTACAATACAAGGAGTTCCCTGAGGTCCTACAGTAAATCCTCTCCTCCTCCCTTTCACACACACATGTATTAGGAACTGACTTTGAACCAGTAGCTCTGACAGATCTAAGAACTGAAATAATATGGAAAATCCACATGACTGAAGATTAACCATTTGTACTCCAACAAAAAAGAACACAGCTGTAATGTGCTTTAGTCATTTAGTGAAAACGGACCTAAAAGGAATTGTTGAAATATAACTGAATGCTAGTGTGCATAGCATTACATAGTATTGGCTCTAGACAGCCACTGGACAAACACTTTTTAAAATATGAAGATAATATCCTCACAATACGACGTCTGCTAATCTCCAGTGACAGTGGAAGGAAGTGAAAATAAGCAAGTAAGATAAGGATGGTTTTGCCCTCTCCTCTGTTTTCCTTTTCTTTCTTGTTCTCCTCTGTTTTGGAAATCTCTGCTCCTTTTGCAGTTTTCCCATCTTGGACAGTTATGGGAGAACCTCCTAGTGAAGGAAGTCTGAAGAAGCAGCAAAACATTAGTATCATAAGTGTCATAAGTAGCCTTTGCTTATTCAGTGAATTCCAAATGCTTTTCCAATGTAAGAATGTTCTCTGGTGATGAAACATGAAGAGGTGATTATTTCCTCAAATTAGGAAGACATTAACAATTGTTAATGTGAACGTTGTTACAGTAGGGCAATTGTAACTGTATTCCATGAAGAGTAATAGGAAATAATTATTCTTATTCTCAAGTGATAGATCTAAGAGAATGAGATTCCCAGTCTTAAATTCATTAGACAGGCAGCTCTCATTTCCTAGTCCAAGGAAGAATCAGTCTTTCTTTAAGGGAAAGGTATCCCCTGTTCCTCATTAATGAAGTGTGCATGCACATTTACTTCTGCTTGATAATACCAAGCAGTGAGCTAAAGACACCTTCAGGATATCCATCTATCTCCAGGTGCAGGTGCAATATCCTCCTCATAAGCACTATTCATCACTTCCAGGTGCCTCTAAATGCAAAGCTCACCCAGAACCAAGGAACACTCATGCTCATTTAGCACAAGAGATTCCTCATGTATATGCAAGTACTCTCTAATTGATGGTTCTCTGACCCAGTCTTACATAGCATGATCACCACCTAAAATCTGTAATACAAAGAAGTTGGCCCATAGAAAACTGCATGCCAATGTTTGGCTGCAAATGATCTTTACAATCTAAATCTTCCAAGAAAGCTAGAGTATCACAGTCCTTCCAGTGGGTTATTAAATCTTGATAAATTACTCCGGGCAGGGGGAGGGGGAAGCAGGAAAAGGGAATCTTATTTGTGATTTTGAACAGCAAAGAAAGCCTAAGCGCATTTATGGTGCAAAGCAAAAAAACAGAATGTAAAAAAACCCCTGAAATCAGGCATAATGGCAGGACCAATATCTCAATGTCCTTGGAAGCCTGCATTCTTTGCCGACTTTTAGACACTATCACTCCATGCTCTCCATATTAAACATAGAGGTAATTATTGGCTGTAATAATTAGGAAAGCTTACCAAAGAGATGTTGGCACAAGGAATGCATCAGGTGATAGAAGAGTGCCTCCAAGGACTCTGAGACCTGTCAACCTCTGTAACTATATCCTCCTGGCCTGTCACAGTATAGTTAATTAGAAACATCTGTAGCACAGAGATCAAGCAGAGGCAGTAGTGTCAGGTTATTTGCACAAGAAAGGTACAACTCACTGGGAGGTGAAGAGGGTAGAATCACAAACAGATACAGATCAGTTACATGAACCTGATTAGATATGTGAGCCATATGCACTTCTGAAATAAACTACCTAAGTAACACAAATGCAAGACTGATGAAAAGCCTTAACTGTAACATTGGCAAACTGACTTACTGGAATCTCTACAGTGAGAACAAGTCTCCAATGGCATGCAAAATTCATCTGTTCAGCCATTATGGTGTAGGCTATTCCATGTGTTCCTCAGAAAAACAAACTATGTTGCCTTCACCTTATATTTTTGCTAAGGACCTTATGACAAGCTAAAAAGCTATTTTTTTTTTAATCACAGCCCCTGTTGCTGAAGTTTATGGCAAGCAAATCCTTTTAACTATGAATTTCCGCCTCCCTCCCATATACTTTGGGAAAAGTCTTTGCTAAAGGTGGAACTAGAATTTTTACTTGTACCATTCCCAAAGCACAGATCATAGAATCATTTGGTTGTAAAAGACCTTTGAGATCATTGAGTCCTACTGTACCTGTCCACTACTAAACCTTATCTCTAAGCACCTGGTCTACCTGTCTTTTAAATACCTCCAGGGATGGTGACTCTACAACCTCCCTAGGCAGCCCATTCCAGTGCCTGAGAACCCTTTCAGTGAAGACATTTTTCCTGACATCCAATCTGTACCTCCCCTGAAGTAACTTGAGGCCATTGCCTCCTGTTCTATCACTTGTTACCTGGGAGAAAAGACACACACCCACCTCGCTACTACCTCCTTTCAGGTAGTTGTACACAGTGATAAGGTCTCCCCTCAGCCTCCTCTTCTCCAGGCTAAACAAACCCAGTTCCCTCAGCTGGTCCTCATAAGACTTGTTCTCCAGCCCCTTCACCATCTTTGTTGCCCTTCTCTGGACATGCTCCAGTGCCTCAACGCCCTTATTGTAATGAGGGGCCCAAAACCCAACACAGTATTCAAGGTGCAGCCTCACCAATGCTGAATACAGGGGAAGGATGACTTCCCTGGTCCTGCTGACCACGGGATACCATTGTTTCTGATACAGGCCAGGATGCCATTGGCCTTCTTGGTCACCTGTGAAGACTGCCGGTTGCTTTCAATCTGTCCAAGATAATGTGCTTAAATCTGGGACTGAATTATTGAATATTGTATATCAAACAGAATTCAAGGCATTCAAACAGTAAAATAAGTTTATGGCTAGAAGAGAACTTGTCAGAGTTGTGCACGTGCACAAATACAACTCAGAGAACTTTGCATTCCTACAACCGTTGTCCTCCTACTTCCTCGTTAGAAACCAAAAGCTTTCAATAAATTAGTAAAACTTAGCTACAGACATTTAGGCTGATCCCTCCTCTTTTCAACCACACTGACTGCTTCTGTGCCTAGGCACATCAAAATTATCAGAGAAAATAAAATGAAAAAAAGAACAATCAATTTTGTTTAATATGTAACATACATGACTAAAGAAAAACAGGATGCAGAGTTTTCAAAGTGAGCATGAAGAATTGCATAAGCAAATCACATGATCAAAATAACAATTTTTGGCAGGCATTTTCTGAAGCACTCATTCTCTTCTTAATTTTAATTTTATACATTGCTGACCCTTGGGCACCGAGCACATATTCCCCAAGCGAACAGTTGCAGCTGTTTATGTGCCTGTTGCCCCAGCATACCTCACAAGCTGGCTGCTATCATGAGAGTGGTGGCACAGTATGCCTATATGGAAACATCTGCCCATGAATCAGTAGGTCCACACTTTGGCAATGCCTCTCTGTAATCTTAGCACAAGCAGATTTCATGGTCTGCCTAAAAAGGAAAACCAGAGTCCCAGGGCATGGGCACCTTATGCCATCCCCAGTGCTGCACCAAGTATGGCAGCAAGGTATGATGGTCACCTGTGGGCAGCAAGACCTCAAATCATAAAAAATACATTTGTTGAAGGTAATTTAATTTCCCTGTGGATTTCTGTGAAAAGATGATCACCTCCAAACTTTCAGAGCAATGCCTGTTTGCTGACTTGTAGCCCACCTCCCTCCCTCTCGTGTCCAGCAGTCCCACTTCAGGGGGTCATCTGTTTCAAAGCTCAAGAAGTCCCAGCTATTCTTTAGTCCATTTGTACTTACTCCTCACACTGCTCATTTTTTTTCTTTCAATCCGGATTTCTTCTGCTCAACCACTTGGAAATTTAGAAAAGTTTGTATTGCCACATTGCCAAAGAACAATTTATAGTCATGGTACTTAAACAACTAATTATAAGATTTTGACATGTATACACTTTTTAAAAAAGAGTGCTTTTTCTATAAAATAAAAGCTTTCAGCACTTAAAAGCAATATACAGAGCAGCATGAAATAACAGCTGGAAGTAACCACATTAGTGCTCGGTAAAGCTGGGGAGCTAATAACTCAAGAGTGTAAAGATTTACCTGCTCTGCTTACTGATAACTCCAAATGCCAATGTTACTGAATTCTGTAGCACAGCCTGCAGCAACAGAAAACTGCAGGGTGGTTGAGTAGAATGCAAAGATTATGGCTTTCAGTGCTTCATTTTTATCCCCAAACTACCATTAGCAGTTTTCTATGGTTAAAATCTCACCAGTTTCTTAAAATTTGGACTGTGTGGCCCTAAAATCCCTGGCAGGAAGTCAAGAAGGACCTCAGTATCCAGACACTCCTTTAATATTCTATTACATGTAAGGTATATTCTGGAAGAAATCCAATAGCCTGTGCTGAAATGGAATAACATTTTCTTTTTCAAGAACACTTTTGCTGATCTGAAATGTCTGCATTATATACCACTGCAGAAATACTTAAACCAATAAGGATATTAGTGTGCAACTTAATAAGATACCTAAACAAGACATTTGCTGATACACAGGCTACTGAAAGCAATGATGTGCAAAAGGAGGAACGGATTTTTCAGGGGTTTGTTTTTCACTTTGGGGTTTTTTTGTGGGTTTGTTTGGGTCTTTTTTAATCTCCTTCCTGCACAAATTGTTCCCTATGGAAGGAAAATCTCTTTTCCTTCACACTACCAGCGACTGCTGTCTGTTTCAACTGCTTTGAAAACCAAGTGTCTGTTCAATTACAAAAAAAAAAAAACAAAACAAAAAACCAAAACACCTAAAACAAAACAACCCTGTTATTCATGTGTTTCATCTTTAACAGTCATTAAAAAATAGGAGTATATAGCACTTCCAAAACACACAGGTACACAGGATGCATTCCTGACCAAAAGAGGAATTAAAAATTTGTCAAGTGCTCAATTACAGATTTCCAATTACCAAAAAAATTACCTAGATGTAGCCATGCTGCCTGAACTTTTCCAAATCCATACTCTCTGTGTCAAATTACAGCTGTGTCTACACAGGCTAGGCTGAGCTCCCCATGGCTTCCTAGCTCAGTTTAAAATGCCATCAATTAAAGACAGATATTTAAAGAAAGTAAAACTGATTGGTTGCAGAGGGATGTCTGGACATTTTAACTGATACTCACTGAAAATACATGAGAAGGATTTCAAACTCAGAAAAAATTGGCTGCCAAAAGCCCCAACTGATATATAATGCCATGATAGAAATACTACACATTATGTCATATCTAATAAGCCACTTGTGTCACATTACACAGCTGCTTTTTTTATACTACAGTGCCAAATACAGTCCCCTCTCTCTCT
>NW_010321223.1:49129-66403 GCF_000700745.2 Antrostomus carolinensis
TAAAATTAAACTTGTGGTTTTGTGGACACCACCTCTATGCAGAACACAAAGTTTACACTAAACTGAAGTCACAAAGATGAGGTAAGTAATCTTGACAGTGAATGAAATTTTTAGTTGCTTTCCCAAACTCATTAAGAAAGAGCCTGATTCCCACAGGTTTACCCAGAATAATTAGCAGCAACAAACACTGGTAGGATTTCAGTGTGTAGGTTAGCCTATGGGATTAGTAACAAAGGTTTTGCAAATTTCCAAAGATATCTACACAGAGGCCTGTGGGAAAAAAAAAAAAAAAAAAAAAAAAAGCTATATAAGGGATGCAGCCTGAACCATTAAGTAGTTTAGAATTTCTAACACTCCCACAACCAATAAATTTTATGGAAAAAGTAATAAAAGTCAGATGGTAAAAAATATATAACATAGAAGTTGCAAACTTCTCGAGAGCTTGTAAAATAGTGGTAACGCGAGAGGGAAATGGTAAACACACTAACAAGAGTTCATCAGTCTTAATAAATAGGACAGGGTCACACGGGTTTACTTCTGGAACCCATAAAGGTCCCTAAGTACCTAATTATTTCTGAAAAAAAGTCAGAGGTTTTATTCCCTTTTATTCCCCAACAGATTAGCTCATTCTTCATCAGATATCATTTTAAATTGAAATATACTCCTTTTAAGAAGCTAAAGTTTGTTTCTTATTGACATGATAGAATACTATGTACTATATGTTCTTCCAAGGGAGTATTATGAAGCAATATTAAATACTATATCCTAATGGAAGTAACTCAAAATGTGTTTCTTAGAAGTATATAACAAAATTGGTCATGGCATATAGTAGCTCCAGATTCTGAAGAAAATGTCAGATCAGGATCAAAAGGTTTTACTCTGAAACACCTACTTTACTGCAGACTACAAAAACATATTTTCTATCACCTTGCCAGGGGAAAGACAGGGTCATACTGTCACCTTTACAAGGAGCCAATCATCCTCCTCACTAGGCAGATTTTTTAGTTCATTTGGCCTGACATAAAATTGACAAATGCTGCTTGTTCTTGTTTTCCTGAACAATGATTTTATAGTGTTGCTCAGATCGCTAACTTCAGAAATCATAAGTAAAAAATGCTACCTTTGTGACAAACAAAAACAAAAAATGAATTAATGTGTCTGTAACTGCAGGGTATATACATAAGCAAATGCATTGTAATGAGTAATAAAAATAGCACTTTGTTCTGACTGTGCTGCTAATTAGAATCAGATTTGCCTATTTAAAAGCCATAATTGAGCAGAACCTATGCTCAGGCTGTTTTCACTTTTTAGGAACAAATGTACTGACCTCAACAGCTGAAAAATGAAAGAGGGAGCGGGAGCAAGAGTTCTGTAGACGTACTGCCCTCTGTTACTTTGGCCAAATAATGAGATGCTTTTCTGCTGAAGATGTCACTGCAGAACTGGCTAGGTACCCCTGCTGCCAAACAAGGCATTAGTAAGGAGCTTCAGAAAGCAGGACATGATACACTAATTGATTTTGTCTTTCCCTCCTCCTTTCCTTTCCCTGGTTCCTTTTTTCCCTTTCCAAACCCACTGCTTTCTTTTTCGAGCCACAAACCTATAATTCCATAGTAGCATACTTAAGAAATCCAACCTCAAATACAGCAGATGATTACCACCTAAAGCATAACATTTGCAAAAAAAAATTGTATTCATTGAAAACATAACAAAACAAACTAGACAGATTTCTTTTCACAAGTAATAGTATAAATATCAACAACTCCCAAGTTCTGCACTGATTACATACAATGGAATGTCATGTGTCCCATGGAAAGCAAAAATCATTGTGAAACCCAGAGGAAAAAAATCAAACCTCCTTCTCCCCTCATCACCAGAAAGCAAGTGATGAAGCCTCAGCTAAATGATGTATCCACTATATCCTTATTATGTCATCTCAACTATGTATTCAGTGCCCCTCAGATATTACTTAAAACCCCTTGGGCTACTGTCTAAATTGAAATGTTCAGTATCCCCAGTATTTCGGTACTGCTAAAAATACAACCTAAAGTCATAATGGGATTTCTCCCTCGGCATTTTCTCTATGCAAAACTATTCTTATACTTGTGCAGGCACCCCCAAGCACTCTCTAACATGTACTTCTGATACAGAAGTTTATGTAGGGCTCCATTCCGTCATATCCCACATACAGGTATATATAATTAAACAAAAAAAGTCAAAAAAGATTAATCTATATATATTGTTATATTTCTGCAGAGTGGCAAAATCTGTGGCATTCTCTTCAATATCAAGAAATATTATTGTCTTCTTACAAACATGACAATACTGGACACATCTGATCAAGTGTTTAGGTACAGTGCAGAACAAAAAGAATAATTTACCAAACTGAATATAATTTATCAAGTTATATTTACCAAATAATAGTAATAAATAATTATATTATTAAGGCTACTGGCTTCCTAAAGGAAAGCCACTTCAGTATATAGACAAATGTGTGTTCTAGAGAGTGTCTGGAACATTTGCACAATTTGGCATGTTACTCAATTGGTGTGTCAACTGACAATCACAAAAATCCAAAGCTGCTGAAACACCATGCCTAACACCTGTCCTGCTATTCCCCTGTCCAGCCAACGTCCTGCAACGCATGCAGTCAAAGTCCAAGCACTGTCCCTGTTCACCTGCCTCCCCCTCAATCACCCCAATGCTGGGGAGCTAATTAGCAACTTGTCAGTTCACTTGTGCACAGCTTAGCATGGAGCTGGGTACAGGGCAACAACAGAAATCCCTCTGGGCCTTGTCACAACATCATATGGGCAGTGTAGCCTGTGATAGCAGAAGATGAAGCTGGTGTTCATACACAGGCATTAGAGGGGGACCCCCCTGTATCAGGCTTAAGATGACAAAATGTCAGCTTCAGTCATCTGACAGGCTTTGGTCTCCCTCTGTAACCTCTTTCTTTTCGTTTGCTCTTTTTTTATATACACATATGACACTAACAGAAAAATAAATTGAAAAGAGCACTGAGGCAGAGTGTATTTCATGCACTGGTGCCAATGTTTCATATCTCATGAACCTCAGAAAAACAATTCATTGAACTAATTAGTTTACAGTGTTTAAGCAGCTTGTTTCCCGTCTTTAATCTTCTTTATGTAATACTGCGAACAAAGCCATATTATCTTTTAATTTTTTTCTTATACAGTTTAACAAATATAATTTTTTTTTTCCTGGAGATTACTTCATTTAGACATTAAACTACCCTACTCTCCTTTACGTTTTTTTCTTCTCAAGGAGAACAATATAGACAGTACAGATTCATTTGTTTTTCAAAGATCTTCAAGATTATGCTATACTTTTTCTTCTTTTTCTTCTTTTTTAAATCTTAACCAGTTCATTTAATTTCTCACTTTTGCTGTCCCTCAGAAAGCAGTTGTGTTTGCCTTCTGCTGAAAATAAAATGACTGCTCCTCTCCCTTATGGGTCCTAGTAATCGAAGAATGTGCCTAGCTTACAATCTTTGTTCAACTTGGTTTTAAAGTACTAGAAAAGCTAACAACTAGTTAAAAATAAACCAAGTAAACCTTTAAATCTGAAAACAGGTTAATCTTTTCCCCTTCATCAGCAAAGATCGGCTTGAATTAGAAGAAAATGTGAAAATAAACAGACCAAAGGAGCCTGGAATCGAGTCTGTTTCCTAATTCCCTCAACAGTACCTTCAGTGATGTCCAGGACTGTGAGAGTGTCTGTGGAGCTGGCTCAATCACAGCAGCTGACTACCACTCTCCCTTTTTCACATTGAGGTCCAAAACATGAGCAAGTCCTTTGAAAGACTTAGCCCAGTAGGAATACAGTGGAAAACCCGCAGGAGGCCAAGACATTACTGTCCCCACCTGGTCATTCTGCCTCATGTCATTAACATGCAATAAGCAAAATCAGCAAAAAACAGCCAGATGCGTACCGAGCTGCATCTGCATCAAGGTAGCCAGGCTAACTTTAATGTTGAAGGTGGGTTAAGTAAAGCCACACTGAAATTAGATTTTCTAGAAGAGCTAGATTTTCAAATCAAAGCATATGCTCAAGAATATTCATGGAGAGATAGGGACCACAGCTTTTTAAGTGACTCCAACCAGGGTCATGGGAGCATCGTCTTTTATGGCCAACACATAGAGCCAGGAGTGGACTTCATGCAACACACAGTCATAGCCACTGTATTTTTAAAAGTATGGAAAGTAAGATTGTAGTACATGCCTTTTATCTACTAGTTTACTGGCATATTCTACTAGTAACATACATTTTACTGGTATAATTCCTGCCTTGGGTATTATTTCTGGTTTTATACAAAGGCTGCTTGATGTAAAATGCACAAACCATCCTGGAAACAGGAAACCCATACTCCAGCCACAAGGTGGGAGAGAAAAAAGTATTCTTTCATACTTTTTTAACAGCTTGTATCTCTAAGCAGTATGTCAGACAACTCAGTGTTTAGTTGGTAAGTGCCTCAACCTTTTCCTTGATATCACTCTCTCCCAAGGAGGCATCCTTTGTGAACAGTGATGAAATCCTGTAGTTGGACATTTATTTCATGCACATTGTTGAAGTCCATGTGGACAACATTATTTTCCTATCTGATTCTTTGCTTGCTTTAGAATTGTCTACCGTCCCCCCATGTTTATCCACATTAAAGTTCACACTGTCCTTAGTTGTCAGATTCCCAGGAACTCTTAATTAGTAGAGAGAGGTTACACTGCTGTGGTTTCACAAGCGCAAGAACATCAGCAAGAATTCCAAGCACTTCTCCTTACTCCCCCAAGGTTAATGTGTGTAACTCCTCTGGGAGCTAGCAGCTATACAGGCTGCTTAACTGAAGATACCCGAAATCTCCCAGCTGTGCAGGGATTAGTAGTGACTGCAGACAGCTTGTATTATTTCTGAATGCCTGAAAGGTTACAGGAAGAAACTTCATAAATTAGTGAAAAGTGTGAAAAATATTAATGCTATATTAACTTCCATTAACCTTCGATATAAATCCTTAACTACTGGAGTAAAACTTTATGGGTTGAAGTTTTGCTTAAAAATTTTCCCCTTAAGAATACAAGCAATCCCAGAACTGTCTAACATTAAATATATGCAGGCTTTTCTATTCAACACAGACCGGTACCAATAAAGAGGCTGGGAGGAATGAAAGATGAGAAATGACAAATCTGCATAAGCATATAAATCTTTAACCCTTAATTCACAGGAAGATTTTGCAAGCTTCTTAATTTCTCTCCTTATTTTATGGTTTAGTTTGGCATCAATTTAATGAGGATTGGAGAGGGATGAAGAATGTCTGACTGTTCTCATTTCCTTTCTCTCATTTAAAGCAAAAAGCATGTACTATTTCAATTTATATCGAATACTTACCAATATATGAAGAGACCTGTTATTACTCTTCATATAATCCATCAGTGTATCCAAATAGCCTATAAAAAGTTTTAACTGATAGTTCACAAGGGAAGAGAATAATTTTCTTCCTGGAAAAAAAAGTGTTTGTGACTCATGGGAGATGATTAAACAGGCAAAGTTTTCATGTTTGCAGTACTTCTTAAGAGAATTAACTGCATCAGCTAAGACTGGATAAGACCAGTTTGTCAATAATTTTTTCTTATGGTCAGCAAGAAAATTCATTCTGCAGCAGAAAAATCAAGACTCCATAGCATCATCTGAACAGATAAGTCTTTTAGCTTGGCTTTTTATGATTTTTCTGAACATATTACAGCAATTGACAAAAGATTATGAAGTGTCATATTAAACATATTCTAGTTGATGAATTATTATTATACAATATTTCATGTTTTGTTTTATTTCTCATTATCATCCTGTCACATTCCTGATAATTTTTCGTTTATTTGTTTAAGAGTAAACAGTTACATGATCTACTGTGGCTAGAAAACATCTATGCTTATTTAGAAGATATCACACATTCTTCCCATCAGTTTTTTCCCTAAGAAATCCTTTACACACCTCTGCATTACAGATGTTGTGTTCTAGCTGCTCTTTCCCAAAGGAATTCCCACTTTCTCTTCACACTCGGGGACACACACACCTCTGCCTGAAAAGAAAAATGGTACAAGCTCTGCTTGCCCTGCAATGGAGAAAATCTCCCCCCAGCGCTGCTGGACTGCTGCACTCCGCACATTAGCAGGAGAGGCTCCTGACCCCACTTTCAGCTCTCAATGGTTTCTTACAGAACTCAGGTTTTATGCAGCCATCAGTAAATCCCTAGTCACCAGTGGCACAGGCACTTCAGCAGGTATGCTATTAAAAAAAAATAAAAATAAAAAGGTAATTGAGAAATAATTGAGAAAGACTGCGAGGAACTCTTACCTGTCTTCTCCTGCTGCAGTCTCATCACAAAGCAACACCACTGGGGTTTGCACTCTGTGTTTATGGGCATTAGATTGTTAATTACTAATCAAGCTGGTTTACAAGTATTAGTCAAAGGTGCTTCTTTAACACTAACAAAAATCTCACACTCTTATATAAAAGTCTTCAGCTTATTACAGTTTTGCATACAAGAAAAAATAGATGGCACACAATTTCCCCAAAGGATTATGGAAGTAAAGAGTGTTACAAGATGTTTTAAAATAAACTTATTTAATTTAAACACTCACACGGCCTATATACTGCCATTTGTTATCTACCTATACAGCCTCATTTCAGCTTTTCACTTTCTATTTGAAAAATATTTGCTTTTTAACAACAGAAGAACAACACTTATACAGTAAGGCTTACTTCTTAAAGCTGTATTTTGATATTTAAAAACAGTATGAAATCTACTCCACATGCATTTTCAGTAAAAAAAGTCTTCTCTTTCCAAAAAGTCCCTTTGTTGAAAATCATTGCCATAAAGAAAAAGTGCAGGATTTTATTCAGGTATGTGCAAGTTCTCTTCAAAGATGAAAGTCCAAAAAATAATAAATTGGACTGAAGTTGCTGCTGTGAATTGTTTATGGCTGAGTTGATGCTCTGAGATTTTCAAAAAATTCCAATAAGTGATAGCTGGTACTCTTCCTACCTTGCTAAAAAGAAAACTGTTAGGTCAAAACACCAGTGATGGCTAATGTAGGATTTAATCTATGAACCTAATTACTTTTACCAGCTCATGTAGTAACTACTCTAGCTAAAAAGATATTGTAGGTCTCAAGAACATACAACGGACTGGAGAACAAGTCTTATGAGGACCAGCTGAGGGAACTGGATTTGTTTAGCCTGGAGAAGAGGAGGCTGAGGGGAGACCTTATCACTGTCTACAATTACCTGAAAGGAGGTAGTAGCGAGGTGGGTGTGTGTCTTTTCTCCCAGGTAACAAGTGATAGAACAGGAGGCAATGGCCTCAAGTTACTTCAGGGGAGGTACAGATTGGATGTCAGGAAAAATGTCTTCACTGAAAGGGTTCTCAGGCACTGGAATGGGCTGCCTAGGGAGGTTGTAGAGTCACCATCCCTGGAGGTATTTAAAAGACAGGTAGACCAGGTGCTTAGAGATAAGGTTTAGTAGTGGACAGGTACAGTAGGACTCAATGATCTCAAAGGTCTTTTACAACCAAATGATTCTATGATTCTAAGAATAAAGAGAACATAGGAGACATAAAGAAGGTTTATCCCAAAAAAACCCACTAAGTTTAATTACATGTCAAACACCCTCACATTTGTATACATGTGAATAAGAAGAGTGATAAAAATATTTAAGAACTATATGAATGGAAACAGAGAATAAAAAGGCATTTTCTTTAGTTGAAATGCTTGACAGCAGAAATTTCATAAGCCTAGTGTAGTAACAATATGGCGTAATTCCTTATTTTTCCAGTGAGTAACTCACAAGAACAATTATTTTCCTACTAGACACTATCTGTGGCTTTGGTCAATGATAACAATGATCAGAAATAATATTTCTATTTTAACTCAGAATAATACAATGTGTTTAGATATAGATGCACTTTTAGTGTTTTCTTCTACTAAACCCTCATTTTTTATTGTTTAAAAAAGTAAAATACATTTTGTGAATCAAATTAGGACATTGTGAACTGTTTCACAACAGCAGGCACCCCATGAATCGCTAATTCAGTAAGTATTTGAAAATAAAAATTCTGAAGCAGTAATTCTGCAAATTTATTTTGTAATTTGTAGACTGTATCAACCACAGACTTTTCTCTCGTTTTTCCCTTCTTGTTTGAGAACAATCAAAAAAGAAAAAAAACCAGTATGTATCAATATATAAGCATGCTGTTTCCTTGTTATTATAGATCCTTTTGATTTAATGGAATATTCAAATCTTTCAACTTCTTGATGTTACCATAAAAATTGGCTGTGAAATAAATTTTAAAACTTTGTTAACTTTGATAATTAACAGAAAATAATTCGGTTCTTCTCTGGTCCTACCTGTGTTTGCAAAAGTGAAGACTAGGAGAGCAGATGCACTGAAGTGGACTGCAGTACCAAAGAATATGTGCTTTTTTTCCTAACTGCAGCTGTACTTTTAAAGTAAGAATAACTTACAAAACTATGTTAAGAGGCAAGAAGAGAGATGAAAAACGGTAAAGAAGCAACCACTACGTGCTAAACAGTGGGTGAAAAAGGGCCTGCTGGCTGGCTTACACTTATGAACCTGCATTGTCTCTCTAGAACACAGTTACTCCTATAGTCCTGCAAAATAAAAAGTATCTCAGCTCTCCAAGAGAGGTACAGAGAGAGTTCTCTATGTGGTAAATTAATAAATTACCTAACTGCTTGTTAATTACATCCTCCTACCACTCATCATCCCAAGTACCCCTACACTATCACAAGCATCATCTCATGGTGTAAAAAAGGAAGACTACATTATCACTATAATAATTATTTTCCAACAACAACTACAAAAAAGCTAGGTAAGTGCTCTTATTTGAAGCCATCAATGTGCAGAGAATCATAATTAATCTTTATGTAGCATTGCAATTTATCCTCAACTACTTAAGTATCATCATAATTGCAGGTCCAAAACAGGAACCTCTAGGCTTTGCTTAATGATTCTCTAATATGCTCTTCTCCCAAGACAAGGTTCTAATCTGAGAGCAGAGTTGTGAACAAAAGAAAGCGAATACAAAAGAGAACAAAAGCAGGGCAGTTCCTGAAGTTTTGCCCTGAGTGGAAAAAAAGGGTTAACCTTAAGTAGCTGTTCATTGGATTGCAAGAAATTAATACAACCATGGAGACAAGGAGCAAAGAAAGGATAGGGCTACAGACCAATGAAAGGCAAACAGATTTCAGTCTGTATTTGATCTCACTTGCCATATTTGTTTGTTTACTATAGACAGAATAGTTTGGGGTTTTTTAAAACGTTTACAGTAAAATGCTCTTTAGAATAAGCTGCTAAAGGCCTATAAAACCTCCATTTCCTTCTCCTTTCCTCTCTTTGAAGATCAACTTTATCTACAGAACTGTTATCATAAGTGAATAACTGATAAGAAAAATTAACGGGCTCAGCAGCAGAACGTTTTAAGTAACTAGACCCCAGCTCCCACACCTTCTTGTCTCTCTACTTTATCTCCTCTGTCTCTCTGCTAAACCAATCCACTCTGAACATGAATCACAGCTGAGGTTGGAAATCATTGTTGGACAAAAGAAGTCACAATAATTTATTTTTTTTTTAAAAAACCCACCACAAACAAAAACCTCCCAGAAAAACCCTACACCACATTTACAAGGGGATAATTTTCTCTGATTTCAGCTGCTGCTTCATTCCTTCATTGATTTATTAAAACCTTCTGATGCATGGTAGCATCCCCAAAAGCCCAAATTTGCTTTGTGCCAACTCAGAGGTAAGCACCTAAAGGCAACCTCTAAACAAGCACCTCTCTGGTAAAACAGCCTAGTGCTATAAAATGAGTTATTAATCCAGAAACATTATTACATTCATATTTATCTATTGAGGAAATCAGATCGTAATGCTACATCAGAATAATCACAGAACTATAGCTATATTGCAAGAAATTCCTGTACAAAGAGCTTCAGAATAGAACTGCATAAATATTTTGGGGTTTGTGGTATAGCTTACACTGCTTTCAAAACAACATGAACTCAAAGAACAATTAAATTAATCTGCTTTATTCTGTAGTAAGAATGTGCACTGGTGAGCCAAAACCCTTTAGTCACTCCCACAGCCGAGCCAACAGAATCAAAAGTGTGAGTCCTCCTCCTGCAAAGTAATATAAATTTTCTTGAATGGCCTAAATTCAGGGGATTTTATATTATCAAAATTTCTTGCACAAACCAACTCTAGCAATGTCAATTGATCTTTTTCTAAATCATTTATGTCAAACTGATATGCATTCTAAATAAGATGGGCTTATCTCACCAATACTCTGAATCCTCCAGAAAACTTCTTTCATTAAAATTATGAATCGGCTGCTTAAGAGCCTACAAGAAATACAAAATGGACCAACTATTAAACTGTTAATATTTAGCAGGATATACTACTGATTTTAGATTTTTTTTCAAGCTACCCAAAGAAAGTTTCCACAACATTGAAGACTCTTCCACAGGTGAAAAACAGCTCTTGAAACCTACTCCATAATCTTCAGATAAAATTCTCACTGAATTTCTCTATAAAAGAATTTAGTACATCTTACCTGTTCCAGCTTGTTAAATGAGGGAGAGATCTAAGGGGGGGAAAAGAACTCCTTGTGTGTTGGGTTTGTGTATGGGGGAGGGGAGGTGGCGCGTTTTTGGAAGTGAGGAAAGGAGCTACAGCGATGGCCCTTGTGAGAAGCTTTGCAAAGCTCCCCTGGCTCCAAGGCATACCCACCTCCAGCCTAGGCTGAGCTAATTAGCAACAGACCTAATTAGCTTCTTCGAATCCCTCTTTGTGAGGGGAAGAACTGTTTTGAAAAGAAGGTGGGGAGAACCTGGAGGAGAGATCATTAACCTGAACAAAAGACAACCATCGGCCTAAACAAAGAGGACAGTATGGTTGCCATGAGGAAGGAGGAGGAGAGAGAACCTCAGAGACTCAGTTCTACCGCACGGAGCAGGAGAAGGTAAATGAGGCTCCCTGCAGCCCATGAAAGTTCAGCGGCAGAGCAGATACGCATGTGTAGGCCATGGAGGACTCCATACTGGAGCAGAAAGCTGAGCCCAAGGGCAAGTGTGACTGAATTGAGACCCCAGAGATGCCCTACACTAGAGCAATGGAGGGGGTGATGGACCCCAGAGTTGGGGGGAGGAGGTGCGCTGGACCAGAGACTTGTCTGCAGCCCGTGGATGTCCCCATGCCGGAGCCGGGAGCTGAGCCCAAAGAGGTCCGTGGCTTCATGGGAGGCCCACATTGGAGCACTTTGTTCCTGGACTCTTGCAGCATGTGGGACTTTCATGCCGGGAAGAGCAGCAGAGAAACTGACTGCAACCCCAATTCCCTGTCCCCTGTGCCAGTTGCAGGGGAGAAGGTAGAGAAATTGGGAGACAAGTAATTGGAGCCCAAGAAGCAGGGAGGGGTGGGGGAAAGGTGTCTTAAGATGTGGTTGTTATGTCTCACTATCCTACTCTGATCGACTGGTAACAAATGAGTTTCATTTTTCTTCCCCAAGTTGAGTCTGGTTTTCCTGTGACCATAACTGGTGAGTGAGCCCACTCTGTCCTCATTTTTAATCCATGACCCCTTTGTTGTTATTATCTTCCCATCTCACCGGGTGGGGGAAATGAATGCAAGCCCACATAGCCTTACCTGTGGGTGAAACCACCGCACCCCTGCTTCATAAAAAGGTCTGTTTCAGATGATTACATTTGGAGCTTACAAGTTCTTCTCTGGTCTGCCCCTGGATCAATACTTGTAAAGTCTGTGCTGCATGAAGAATTCTGCAATCAAAGAAATGTCTTCCTAATCACATGGGTAAACTGAACAGCTCCTTCTGTCTTCTTTGGGTCTTGCCTATGTGGAAAAATTATTCTCAAATACAACAAGCTATGAATTTGAAGTGTAATAGCTGTTCCAAAATCAGCACCCATAGGACACTGTCTAAGAGCATTAAGAGCATTCATTTTTTTTTTTTTTTTTTTTTTTCCTTGGGAGGGGAAGGGGAGGGAATAGGGAAGTTAAATTCAAAAATTCAAAAGGCTTCTCACTGTAAGGAGTGTTACAACGTTTCTTTTCTGAAGGCCAGGTCTAGACTGCCATAATCAAGTATGGCAAGGTAAAGTAACACTTCCAATAAATTAGATTTGTAAACACACGTCGGAAAGACAGCAGGGGGACTAAAATACCGTTTCCAGTTTCATTGTCACAGAGTAGACTTAGAAACAGTGACAATTACAATAGAAATATGGCACCTTTCTAATGGTGTATTCTTTTCCCCTGTTCTTCAGGGTGCTCTGTTTGGAGAAGAAAAACCTTTCCACTTTTTTTCTACTGGCACATATGAATTATGTTATCACTGTAAAAATCATGCATAAGAGACTTATTGTTCAGGCCTGCCAGTTGTTCCACAAAAAATATTACAACAGCCATTCTAGTTTTGTAACATTTTCTCCAGGTTATGATTTCAGCCTGCAGGCTGTTTAGTAACAGTTTAATGCCTGGATCTACTTTAAACAAATGATCATACAGGTTATACTTCAGAATACCTGCTGACCCAAAATAGTATACAGTCAGTACTCCTTTAAATCCCATGACAAAATTCACATGCTGTTAGTATTGAAGAACTTTATTTCTCACCCACAATCTATTATTCATGTACAAGGTCATGGAGGATGGCATTATGAAGCACTCAGCAGTATCCACGTTAATTCATATTAAAAAGATACAGTGTATCTGCAAGCAGCAGTTTACATTTAGCAAGGAAACATTTTCTATCAGTACTTGTTTGTACTTTCCTTATGCGGAGGCATTTTCTCCGCACATTCACATCACCCTTGCTTTATGCCTTTTGTGGCATAAAAATCCTGACATATTTTCACCCTTGAGCTGAATCGCCATCTTTTGAAACTAACAGGCACAGACAATGACAAAAAAAGCCCATAAACCCTAACACTTGAAGCAAATGCCTGGCAAAAGTTTTAGCCCAGATGTATGCTAAATATAGAGGCCTCAGCTAATGACTAGACTAGAACAGAATATTTTTTTCTGTTTTTAATTAAAGCTGCCATAATGGAACATTTATTTCTTTCACACTCACTCTGTCCCTGTCAGTATAAGCCATTTTATTATAATGCTTTATTTCAACACGGGGGAAAAAGTACAAATGCCCTAAGGTGGAAGTATTACCAACACAGATGGATCAATCTTCCAAGCATGGAAAGACACACAGATCAGAAAGCAGGTAACCAAACAGGTTTCTTTCTGGAGAAAGCTAAATAAACAAAAGCAGGTCAGTGACTCAGTTCCACGGTGGTCTACAGTCATTCTGGTAGAGATAATTTGCCTGGTGAAATCATACTGATCAAAAGCTCCAAGGCAGCTGTGACTTGGCTCTGTGACAGTCTATTGACTAGAGACTTTTTTTTTTTTTTCCCCATAATCTAAATGCCATACTTTTGCAGTCTGACCCACACTGCAAGATCCCATGAGCAGATGTTGACATTATCTCCTCCTGATTGTAACAGCTCATCATAAACAAGTAGTCTGCTTTTTAAGCTTTGTTTTGGTTGGGTTCTTTGAAAAACAAACCACATAGGAGAATAGAAGGAGGAAAGAATTATAAATTATAACTTACAGAATGCATGTTGGCATTTCTATAATGTGTTTCCACTTTAGTGAAGATAGCAGGATGTCATTAATTTGTATTTTCCTAACTGACCAAGTGCCCTTATGTTCTATAGTATGTTCCATTTCATTCAACAGACCACCTTAAGAACTATCCAAAAATGATGGGTTTGTGCTGCTGTTGTCTAGTTATGTTTCTACAAGTATCTCTTTTCTTTTTCGTATCATACTTCCAAGGATAAAAGCTAGACCTTCACCCATGCTTAAGGTCAATTACACATGCATTGTGTGTTTACTGTTTTACACTGTATTAACAGTGAAGAATTTGAGAACCAGTCTTGTGTTAGAACCATGATCTTTAAATATATCAAGGTCAGGGCCATGCTGGACCATGTAACCTTGACACTTCTGTATTAGAAATGAAGATTGAACTCTTCCTCATGCATCAGCAAACCAGATGCAGCAGAATAACAGTGCGCTACTGAAACTCTTTCTTGAACAGCCAGCTGCCATGACCTGGAAAAAAACCCATTCCTCTTGATGCAGCTAAGAGACTTTTCAAGCATGGCCCAGTGCACAAATTATTCAAATCGTTCTATGATTTAGGCTATTGCCTATGGAAGCCTTCAAAGAAGGTACTGAGCACTATTTTATGAGGATCATTAGTTAGAACTGACCTGAAATGCCACAGTTAAATCTACGAAGAGCTCAAGATCAGCACCATCCAAAAATCAGAGGGATTTTTTATGTTGGTGTCAATGAAAGTAGAGTAGGATTAGTGGGGAAATATGAACCCAACTAACAGTCACACCTACAAATGCCTTGTCAGTGAGCAGTTGTACAGTCAAAGTCTAGTACTCAAAATGAGTAGGACAAAAAGTTCTATTGCAGAGATTTTTATTTTTTCTCTATTTACTTGAGGTACACCTTGATAGGAAAAGCATGTAATATAGCAAATTGGCCACTAGATTAATTGTAGTCATCTACCTTCAAATCCCAGTTTGACCACTAACATGCTCTATGACCCTGGATAACATGCTGCTTTACACCTCTGTTTTCCTCCCTTGTCTTGTGCTCTTATTCATTGCCCAGCCCTCACTTTAATGCAGCACACTCACCATAAATTATTCAAGTTTATGATTTCAAAGGATATTTTTCACACAAATAATTCCTTTGTAGAAATAGTTGATGTTTGACATTTGTTTTTAGAATCTTCGGCTATCATAGCTGAATGTAAGATTTTACTTCATTTGGAAAAATAAAAAAATGAAAGCTATTGAAGAATCAGCTCCAAACCACACATTTAACTCTTGTCTCACTGCTCTTGGGCACTCTGTACACTTGTGTAGTTTCTGCATGACATTACACCTTTTACTACGGTGCTGTGTCAGAAATTGTGCTCATTTACTGGACTAGTGCAATCATCACTGAAGATTAAATCTTAAATTTATTAAATTCCAGCATTATAAACAGAACTGTCTCAGGCTATTCAGAAACTCCAAGTACTTTCACTTATTCCCCTTCAAGAAGGGAAAATACTCAATACTGAACTTCTGACAGGTGATACTGAACACAGATCAGCATTAACTCCTTAGCCACCCATTTTATATTAAATATGCTGTCATAACATTTTGTCATAAAACTAAAGCAAATACACATTCATTAAATCATTAATTCAAGATTTCAAAAACTTCTGGTAGTGGCATAATATTTACTGATTGTCACTACTTTCCTTGTCCTTGAACCAGGACACATGGATTTTTAAATGTATGAAGTGGGTATGATGCAGGAAGATTTTGATGGATGCACAATTTCTTTCTGGTATTTTTCCCCTGCCTTTCCTGGTTCACATAAGCTGAAAGCTAATGGAAGTGCCCAGATTGCATGGTTCATCAATAGAAAGTTTAGATCAAGTGGATTCTCCACTGCATAACCTGTTACCTGAGCAGGATTAACACTATCTGGACTAGTAAATTCTCTTTCCACCCTTGCTGACTCAGAAAGGAGATTTAAATGAAGCTGCTAACTCTAATGAGGAGCGCACTGCTGGTTGTCTGAAGTGAGCTATACACCACTTGCAATCAAACTATAAACCAATCATTTCACTTCACTTCACTGATCTTGTTTAGGCTTCCCAAAGTTTAACAGACAACTCATTATCCAGTCCATCACACTGCCTGCCTACCTCTCTCTTCTAATTGTTTCAAGACACAAGAAGAAGCAACTCATGTTATTTTATACAACCTGTTTTCCAAGTCTTGCAAAAGAAAGCTGTTGCTCACAGTGGGCTGAAGTGAAAAAACCTCCAAAACAAAACAAAAAACCCCACATTAGCAGCAGACCTTACTCACAGCACCTTTAACAGTACTACCATCAGCAACACACAGTTACAAATTCTCCAGTATGTCAAGAATAGATTTCCTAACCATGATCCCCTAAAATAGTCTATTTCATTTGACATTTTTTTTAATCTGAAGTAAATTACCTAGTAGGAACCTCAGTAGTGGAAATGGAATTAAAATTACCTAACCCTGACACTTTGGGGTTTACCAGTTGTATTTGTGATGGAAGCCTTTTGACAGCCTGCCGCGGGAAAGCACACACATGATCATTCACAAGTTGGGCAACAGCACAGAAGAATAAGGCCTTTTCCTCTGTTCACATACAACACTGTGCCTTCAGAACTCCTCTCCATCAAACCCCAGCCGAAACACTTGATGAATGGGCCCTGAGAGAGCACTTCTCCTTGCCTTTGGCTGCAATGGCTTGCAGGCATAAAGACACTTCATCAATACCGAGAGCTGGCAGCTTGAAAGGCGGGAAGGACATTCACTGATAGCACGCATCTGCTTACAAACAGCACTGGTGCTCCACTTCTTTTCCCCTTTATTGCCTGCAGAAACGACTTCATTGAGAGACTCCTCATCAACAGATGGTCCCAGGCTAAGGTGTAATAATGAGCAGCTTGTTAAATTTACCCCAAACAAATAGAATTACAGGCTTTTGCTAAATCTGAACTAAACTGGGAACTTGGGTGGTACAGAGAAAGTTAACAGGAGTTCTTCCCTAAACGATGATCTAAAGTTGTCAGGAAAAATCAGCTCTGCCCTGAAGTTGCATATTTACACTCACGCTGCTTATTGTCTCAGCTTCTAAAATAAATGCTTATTTTGCGGGAATTTTTAGCTGCATCCTAATTAAAGTCATTTACCTCCTACAGTCCTCTTTTCCCCTCAGGATATACTCTGCTAAAAATGTTTTAATGCAAAATCTACATTTCCATCGTATGTCGACTTTTTACTCCATTAAGAAAATAAAAGCTACTATTAAAATTGAAAAAGCCTTTACCAAGACAGAAAACTGTGTTAGAACATAGGATTTGATGTGTATGTGTCTTGAAAACATCATTACCTTGAAGTTATTTGCTGTTTTTGAGGAGTGACCTCATTAATGTTTATAAATATGCAAAGGGCAAATGTCAGGAAGATGGAGCCAGGCTCTTCTCAGTGATGTCTAACTAGGAGTTACATGACTGGTTACAGAATCACAGAATCACAGAATGCTGGG
>NW_010321224.1:0-3952 GCF_000700745.2 Antrostomus carolinensis
GAATCCCAGTGCAGTGCTCTTCAGGCACGTATAATATGTTTTGTTGGTTATTGATTAATCTACATGGAAAACTCACAGTTCAAATTTTAAGGTGGTGTTGTAAGGTAAAAAAAAAATCTCTACTTGGATGAGTAGAGAAAGCTGATGGCCAGTGCATTCCTCTGGACTTGAATTTAAAACAACAGATCTTTTGGTCTTGCTGGGCAAAAAGCTGAAGCTTTTCGGTAAACAAGCATTGTGTTTTAGCATCTTGCTTGGAATTAGAAGCCAAGGGAAACAGCCAAGATTCTGACTGAGCTAGACAGGATGGCACTCCCTGTGCAACCAAAAGGATTGGTACAGCTTATACTGTACCAGGGTAAACCAGCACCCTAAAAAAACCTTTATGAAACAACAGATTTTAGAATTAAATCTAATAAGATTTAAACTAAAACATGAAACAGGAGTTACTTGTTAAAACCTAAGGCACAAGTCCTGTGTTCCAGACAATTACCAGTCTGTCTGGAAAAGTTATGCAATTGTTCAATTTGTTGTCTCCATTTATACTTGATGCAAAACCAGTTACTCACAGAGATTGTATTGGATCACAAAATTCAGTGTTGTGCCCAATCTGGCAATATTACTGTTTCTGTATGAAGAAATTGCCACAAACCTTTGCACCTTTCCGGGAAAATATAAAGTTATAGCAATATTTCTGTAAAAATAGGGGTTTTTTTTACACTCCATGTAGTCTTCAGCTCACCACTAAAACACTTTTTCAGAAGGGCAATAATTAAGTGGAAGTATTTTAAAAATACAGGGGGTCCTACTCTATGAGAAAACACAACATGGAATTAATTTTTTTATTTTACATGTTTGGCTAATGTTTTCCAAATAATTAAAGATTAAGCATAACATAATGTTTCTGAAAATGAACATTGATGATCAACATTTCAGTATCACTACAATTTTTTTATATGTGTTGTTTTCCCTATGGAAGTTTGAGACATACATGTTTTATTTGCGACTGGCTGCTATTCTTCCACTTAAAATTTTGTTTCTCAAAGAACGATACTTTAATGAGTAATTTAAACACACTTGAATTTGATTAATCTGACAAAGACACCAGACTTTTCAGTATCTGCAACCTGTTCAATGTCAGAGCCACTCTTCAAGCATACTTGTTGCATAGCTATGGGTGTTATTATCATGACACACAAAATGAGACTAAACCCAGAAAATCGGAAACTTTTCACAACAGATTACTTACTTTTGTGCATCCCAACCAGATTTGGATTCAGATTTTTCCTGGATCTCTGTATTGCCAGGTACACTAAAAACCATCTGAGTGAAAATAAGTAAAGGTAAAAAAAACTGATGAGTGGGAACCAAAAGCTTATTTGGTCTCAAATATCTAATTATTTTAATGCAGATGTATGTAGCAAATTCATCTATAACACTAGAAGAAGGTTGGGGTGGAAAACCCAAAGCAAATCAATGAGGTTCAAAGCAAGGCAACCTGTAAAATCATAATTCTGAAAAAAAAATCACCATCAAAAGCTAAAAACAAAGAAAAAGAGCTAAAAACAACAAAAAGAGCTAATAAAAAAAAACGCTAAACGGAGACTAACACAGTGTGTCCTATGACTGTAGAACAAAGAACAGGGTGACAATGTGTTTAATTTCAACAAAAAAATACATTACAATTAAATTTTGCAGTCCTGTTATGGCACATGCATTTTAACTATGCAGGAAGTTCAGAGAAAAATTGATGGAATGCAACTATGTCAGAGGTGTTAACTGATGAGGTAAGATCACAAAAGTAAATATGTGTATCTATAACAAGTGATGATTAGGTAAGAGAAGATAAAAGAACAAATATCATCTGAAGGTTACAAAGAGCAAAAAAAGAAAAGTCTTATTTATATTTATATATATAAGAATAATAATATTAAATGAAATACATAGAATTAATAAAATGTGACCTGACAGTTAAGAATGTAATTTTTCAAATAATAACACTTAAATAACACTTAGTCTTATTCCTTTGCAAATTCAAATCATGTTACTGATTATTGCAGTCCAGAAATAAAAACCTGGCTCCCCTAAAACCACTGGCATAGCACCTATTGACTTGACTAGGATCAAGAATTTACCCCAATTTTTCGCTGACTGCAGAGTGTTTTAGAGGTAGACCTTAGTTTCTGTAACCAGGATCTGTGCTGCAAATACTAGTAATTGTTGAGTCTGTAAAAGATGCTAAAAAACCTGGTTTTAGCCAAGATAAGTCTAGTGAAGCCACTGGAATTACTTTGAGGTTACATTTGTGAAAATTACATAAAGACTTAGTCCTTAGTTGCTTCTTCTTTTGTGTCCGCTTCAGAAAATTCCACATTGAGGACAAATGGTGCCTGTAGCTGAGAAAACCACAAAATCCCAAAGGTTCATGGAACAGTAAGTTCACAATCAACATTTTTATGGGATGCATCCAGCATATGGTTAACAGCATGGGGCTTTCAGCAACAGCTTTGAGCGAGACTCATTATGCTGGGTTAATGCTTGCTTGCTAACAAGTATACACTTCCCATGAAATACATTTTCCTGCCCTGGCACATCACAGATTGGTTATGACTCTAATTAGTGGGAAACAGTGTTCACTACCTGGTTATTGTTCTCTTTCATATTTACACTTTGATCATATTTCATCCTACCTAGTGTTGGTGCAGGGCACTGTCTAGAGAATGCTCCTTTCCTCCAGTACTCTGCTGTTTCATTATTAATATAAATCTCAAAGACTTGCTCTACATTTATGTGAACAGAGTGTCAGAAGCAAGAAACCCACAGAACAAGATCAGTGTTACTACAAATCACCGAAGGCACCATGCAGGCTCTGGTCTGAAGAAATCAGAGCAAGATTTTTATAGCAAGGCCGTAAGCTCTGCAATGCCAAGCAACACTGTGATTTTGCCATGCTGTTTGCCAGATGCTTTAAGTGAACCTAAAACAGCCTCTCAGGGTGAGCATACACTCCAGACAATAAATTAATTCCTTTGGAGTAGTATGCTTTTATGAGAAATACCTGAGTTTGTCTGTTTTTCAAATTATTTTATTTAAAATACTTCAGAGTTATAGCCAGCATGTTACTGAATAGACTTGTCTTAAACAGAGAATTTGTTTTATATTTTTCCATGTCAGTAGAAACCTTGATTATTTGCTGCTGAATATTCAGTGAATAAAAGGTGGACAAAAGAAAACATGCAGTAGTTTGAAGAAAGGTGTCTTGCTGCCCTCTGCAACTGACTGAATATGTGAGACAGTAATAACTCACAAGCAATGATGTGCTATAACCTACAGAAATGGAGAAGGCAGCCTGTATTACAGTCATCCCAAGGGTAGGTAATATTTAATTCATTCAATACCATTACATACCTCTTAGAGTCTGTTATGAGAAATGAGAAGTTGCTTTGTAAAAAAGGGCAAAGTTATACTTACAGAACATACTTATCTTTTAGCATTGCAAGATTATTTTTACACTCTGAACTGTAAAAGAATATGTTCACTGTTCTATCTCCTTCACTGTTGAAACATAATTTTAAGTAGAGGAGTTGGTAGACAATGCACAGAAATACAAGACTGGATCTTTTGCAAAGCACAGAGCTAAGTAATATTTACCCAAGGCCACATGGTAGTTCTGCTCCTGTGCATTAGTGTTATTGCAGTGGTGCAAAGAGGAATTATTTCCATGTTATTTAACACTGGGGTTATAATTGTAAATATGTCACCTACATGAGTTGGATAAAGGAACTTCATGATGCTTCTTCTGCTTGTATCAAAACATGTTTTGATAATACACAACAAAATAAATAAATAAAAAACCATCCTAGTTTTCTTCAAATGTCTTTTCTAGTTTTAAAACAAAGGACTAAGCCAAAACAAAGACAATGTCATTTAAGTCTGGGGCGGGGGGGGGGGG
>NW_010321224.1:3975-25537 GCF_000700745.2 Antrostomus carolinensis
GTTATGCTGTTATAAATGAATCACCAAAGGTATTTAAACTCAGAAAGTCACTCCAAGATCTCTTATCTTTCTTGTTTGTTTCATGTTAGACACTAATTAAGCACTTTGTTATTATTTATGTAACAGTATTCCCTGCAGAACAGTTCTTCCATACCTTGTTACACTGGTTATCTACCACAACAGTTCAACCTACAGAGTAAAACTCATACAGTTTCTTTAAGTCTTATTTTCCTGCAATCTAAATTGAAGACAATAAAGCAGACTTATGGCTCCTTTTCTTTCTCATAGCTTTTTATTTTTGGTAATGATAACCAACACTGAATATTGTGATCTTACAACACGCAAAAGCCTAGCCGGCTTTGAGACCTTTTGGCTTTAAAAAAACAGAAAAGCAATCAAACAGTTTTTACTGACTTTACTGTGTTTAAGTATTTTAGAAGTTAGAATGACTTAATATCTTAAGGATTAGACCAGGAATATGAAAACTATGTCCAGTCCCTGTCTTTGCTAGAGGATTTCTGTTTGACCTTGGACAGGTTGCTTGATCTTTATGTACTTCAATTCCTAATATATAAAGCAAAGATTATAGTGTTTCTGTTCTTGCATCTTTTGACTGCTTTACCTATTTAGATTCAGGTACTCTGGGACTGAGGAATGCCCCTTGCTATTTGCAGAGTACTTCACTAATGGAGCATTAGTCACTTTTAAATATTTTTAGTTTTTCCCTGATAGTTTTCCAAATGCCAGGTTGGTTTATGTAGGAACCTTTCCATCCATTGTGACTAGAACGTGCAGATTGCTTTCTGCAAACTAATTCCTACAAGTGCCATCTGCCTTTGTGTGGGTCAACTTCAAAGCCAGCCAGAACACCCCTTACAAATGACTTTTGTTGTCTGCTTGGTGCAATCACCACAAGGACAAATGGAATTCATGGAGGTTCCAAAACTATACCCAAGGCAGCTAAATACCTTTTGAAGTGTGTTTAAAACAAAACACTTGGGACATCTGAGCTTTATCCGGAGACAACTCAGTATGGAAGAGAAAATATTTTAGCACTGAACTTGCCATGGGAATAGTTCCACACCACAGTGCAAAAGCTGCCATAAAATCTTCCAGCTATTAACATTTTAATTTTTAAATCCAAGTCTCTGCCTAAAGCTGTAGAAAAAATCCATATTTTCTCTGTTTTGTTCTTTAAAACAAAAAAAATCTTGATATTTTATGTAAAAATGGCTTTCGTAGGCAAAGATCTGATGCATCAAATAATGATAAAATATTTTTACCAAGCACAGCAAATATAAGTTTGAAAATAAATAACAACTGCTTTGAACTAAATTAGATTAGATCAGATTAAGTTCATCTAGTTTATTTAGATATTCATGATGGCATGAAATATTCAGTTTCTGATTGAAAATCAGTTCCTCTCTCCCCCATTAGCATCTTTGACTGCTTAATTGAAGGTATAATACCCATGCTTGGATTTTAAGCAGAGGATTGTGGTGTCCATCCTATTAAAGTACATACTGGGAAATGTTCACATATCCTAGAAAAACTCCAGAGATTTCAATATTTTTGCTAAGAAAATTTCCTGGTTTTGGAGGCTTTAATAGCCCTGCAGAACATTTCTGCTCTTGGGTAACTGAGTAGGTTTTCAAAAAATTCCTCAAGGTGAGCGACAGAATGACAAAACTGGTGATTCACAGAGGAAACAGAGTTGATTTACAAACCCAAGTTTTAACACTGAGATATGTCTTGTTTATAGATCACTATAGATGAAGCATTGTGTGAATTTGTCTTCCTTTTAAACATTTAATGAAAACAAAATGGTAAAGAGCATCTGTCAATGCTTTTTGGTTTCTTTACTTGTTTAAATAAGAAAAAGCTAAATTCTTTTTGTTTACAACCTGTTCATAAATATATATTGGTAAAGAAAATAATTTAAAACTGCCAGTGGAAAAATAGTCTTAGGCTTTGCCTACAGTATTTTTAATGTTAACTATTGAGTGTTAAGAATCAGGTACAAAACCAAAAGGTAATTGTTCTTAAAATACATATTTCTAATGGAAATTTGCCAATGAAATAGTGTAGCACTCTAATCCTGATATCTTAAAATTTAATATAACATGCAAATGTTAAGGTCTTCCAGCTCTTAATATCTAAAAGTTCCTGGAGTGACTTGTGTTATTTTTATTAGCTCTCAGTATAAGGTCATATTTGGCTGCCTGCACTGTTACAAGTGAGAGGCATGAGAACTATGGCACCAGCTTTTCTTCTTATATCCTTACCCTTTTATAACAGCTTAGCCTTAGAACCAGAAGAAAAACTGAATCTCTTTACAAGGAATCAGAGACTATTCTTCCATGGAGTCAATTCTGAGGAGTAATATCTCATGTTCTCTCATGCAAATATGTACAGGTCTGTCAAGATTCTAAAACTACATTTGTGGTGGAAAAGATATATTTTAATTTAACCATTTACTTAGGCAAAATAGCACTAACTAATATTTCTTGTCATCAACAGATTGCTAAGCATCGTACAAAAATTATATATTAATCTTTATAATGCCCCTTTGAAGATATTTAAGTTTGAGCATAGAGCGCTGACTCGCTGTGCAAAGTCCAATGACCTAAATGTCCTGCTTGTTATGGTAAATTTTAGTCCTTTGATTTGAATTACCCCGAGCATTAGGGAAACGCATTTCATTAATGCAACTTTTTCACTCAAGAATTAGGCCAATTGGAATGAAAGTTTAATGTAAGCCACTTCTATGTGCACACAGTAAGCCATCTTCTGTCTATATTTTTCCATTTTGAGATTGGATTATACTGTTTTAGAGATGTTCTTTACATTCTCTGATGGTGTAACAGTCAAACAGTTAAAGGAATTTTATTAATTCCAAATGGTTGTTTAAGTGCCTCTCAAAAAGAATATTTCTGTGCAATAAAAAGAAGTACTTACTTCTGTTACAAAATTATTTTTCATTACATTAAAAATTAAACATTTCCGGTCACTCACTATAAAGTTATCTGGTTTATCCTACCATTATTTTCTTTGCTTTTTTTTTTTGTTTCTTAGGCCAGCCCTCTTGGATAAATTTATGTCTCTGTGATAATAAAGGAATTCAAATCAACATTACAAAAAGTTATCCACCTAAGCAGTTTTAAATTCTTAAGTAACGTATGGTTGCTTGAAAGTGATATGTGTTAAAATGAAAGAATGAATATGTGAGAATTTTAGTAAACTTTTGAGAAGCCAAATTGAAGCTGACTTAGAAAAGACAAAATGGAAAGCTGATATGAGAGTTTGATCTCTTCTGAAAATTTTATAGTTAGGAATTTTTTCTAGTCTGTCTTTGTAATATCTGTTGGTTGTTGAACATCAACCCAGAGAAGTTAGTTTAATATAAGTTATGGTTGAATAATATATAATTTTAATTACTGATTCATGTACTGGGGAAAAGAAGATAAGGTAAACAAAGAGACATTTAAGGAAATACCTTTCATCCCCTCTTCCGTGTCTCAGCTTCCTTGTTCATCACATGTTACTCTCCACTGTTCCCAGTTCTCTTAGTGAGGTGATGAACAGCACAGGAAGTTGGGGACAATGCATAATGGTTTGTTTCATAGAAACATAGAATTATACAATTATATGAGTTGGAAGAGACCTTAAAGATCATTTAGTCCCAACCCACCTGCAATGAGCAGGGAGACCTTCCACTAGATCAGGTTGCTCAAAACCTCATCCAACCTGGCCTTGAACACTTCCAGGGAGGGGGCATCCAAAACTTCTCTGGGCAACCTGTTCCAGTGTCTGACCACCCTCCCAGGAAATAATTTCTTTCTCATATCTAATCTAAATCTACCCTATTTCAGTTTAAAGCCATTATGCCTTGATCTATCACTAAGTGCCCTTGTAAAAAGTCTCTCTCCAGCTTTCTTGTAGGCCCCCTTCAGGTATTAGAAGGCTGCTATAATATCTCCCCTAAGCCTTCGCTTCTCCAGGCTGAACAGCCCCAACACTCTCAGTCTGTCCTCATAGGAGAGGTGCTCCAGCCCTTCGATCATCCTCATGGTCCTCCTCTGGACTCACTCTAGTAGGTCCATGTCCTTCTTATGTTGGAGGCCCCAGAACTGGATGCAGTATTCCAGGTATAGAAAAGAGTAGAGGGGCAGAATCACCTTCCTCAACCTACTGACCACCTTTCTCTTGGTGTAGTCCAGAATATTACTAGCCTTCTGGGCTGTGAGCATGCATTGTTGGCTAATGTTGAGCTTCTCGTCTAACAGTAGCCCCAAGTCCTGCTCCTCAGGGTTGCTCTCAATCCATTCTCTGCGTGTATGCTATGGCATTGTCTTTAAGATGAACTCTAGAGCTATATCTCACCCTGACAGGTTGTTTTTTTTTAAACACACAGTTCAGAAATAAATTCAACTCCTTTGATCTCCTGTCTTTGAAATCATATTTAGAAACTTCCTTCTGACAGGACAGGTACATTGTTATGCTGGGATAAGAGAGGGTGTTCATATACCAAGAACAATTTCCTTCTACTTTAATAAATTGTAGAAGATGTTTTTAATGATCTTTATTGTTTCCTGTTGATATATGCGAGCAAGCCTTTTTTTTTTCCTAACTTGATTCAAAATTCTAACTTTATGCCACTCGCAGTCAATGGACAGCATTGTAAATAGCTGATAAATTGTAATAAATGAAATTATATTAATAATGAAATAAGACTGGAAATGACTAAATGCATAAGTCACACACAAAGCTAGTGGCAAGTCAGCAGCAGAGGGAATATTCCACTCTATCAATTAAAACAAGGTCAAGGACCTAGAAATTAATTTAACAAGATAATTTATTGGTGACAGGAATAGGAAACAAGAGAGAAATAAATAGTTTACAGTGCCTGAAGTTAAAAAATAGGACATCATAGCTTAACTAAATTTCAAGACAATTTTATCTTAAAAAAAAAAAAAAATCTTCCTTATCTTTTAGTCACTTGGAAACTACTATAGATAGCTGAATTGATTTGGAGAAATAATCACTACTAAATGAAGGCTTAAATTTTGAAAAGATTTGTGAAGGCTCCTTTTGTCTTACTGACCTCCAACATTTCTTCTCTCTTTGTTTAATTGCCAAACCCATGGTGTGGATTTGACAGACCTGTGATGGTAGCTATTCTTGAAAATTTATAAGCTCAGCCACTTCCACAATACCATAGGTTTTCACTGTGGTCAGTGGACAGCCTTTTCTTACATGAAATTTACCTCAAAGGAAAAAAATGTAAAGGCTTTGATCATGCTAATAAAAGCTATGGACACAGATCATCTTGCTAGGAAAAGGAAAGTTTCAATTATTTTCAAATTTTGACAATAACTAAATGAGTTTATTTTTTTTTTTAACAGACAGAAAACAATCAATTATTTAAAACTGAATAAAAATTGATTACAGTATACAGTGACTATATATTATTATTGATACAAATATATTCCCTACATGGCATTTGTATATTACATATTTTATTACCAAAACACTTTGGTTATATCAAGAAATATATTATTACGTTATTCCACTATAAATATATTTTATTAATATATTATTGATGCAGAAAGAGAAATAAGGACATCAACATACTGAATATCTGAATATCCACAACTTAATATTAAGTTGATGGCTACAGATGTTCAGCACTGCAGGAAACTAAAAGTATCTCAGGTTCATGCTCTAATTCAGAGGTTTCCTATAATTACTTTTTTTTTCTGTGTGATTTACATTAGATGAAAAATGTTATCTGAATCAGAGCACTGGTTTGATTTCACGTGTTAAATCCCCGTAGAAACCCCTATTATGTAAAAAATATATATATTGTCATTACATGTTCATGATGAAATCTGAATTGCTCCAAAATTCACGGGTTTCTTAAAAAGTTTCCTAAAAAAATAATGGCCTTTGTAGTTGCTTAGACCTTTCTCTGCCCCATAATCTATGAGCTGGCTAGATGAATATGGGATTGAATGCCTATTGTTAAAAATGAGTAGAAAGTAACAAATATTTAAAAGTGCATCTAAAGGAGATAATTTCATGAACTTGTTAAAGCTAATTCAAAAAGTGTAAAAATATGTCATTTTTTAAAAATATACTTTCTTCATCTACCTGCCATTTGACATCTACATTTACATATTGATCATTCATAGAGAAATGGTATCCCTGTTCCTGTTTTTAAGGAAAAGGAGTTAGTCAGCTCTTGGCTCTAAAATGTCACTAGTGGTCACATCTTGCTAGGAGCATGATTTTGATCAGTCTTCTATGTCTGTATATTGTGATGGGACTGAAGAGAAAGCAGTATCAATATACTCATGCCGAGTATAGTCAGGCAAATGCAAACTTCCATCTAACAAACACATACTGCCATGAACACAGTTGTTTGTTTGTTTGTTGTTTTTTTTTAAATAAAATCCTGATGGCTGTAAAACAGTAGCTGAATTTGAGATTAGCATTAGAGCATTACTTGTTTTGCAGTGTTGCATGAAGTTCAAAGAAGGCTGTTATTTTCCATAAAGGTTTATGTTTTTGTACTTTGGGTAATTACATGGGTTTGTGGCTTACTGGGTTGTATAGGCAATTTTGGACTTATATCTACTCCAGAGCTCACATATGAATTAGCTACTTGTTTGTGAAGGGTAAAGATTTTGATTAATAGGTGGATAAAAGGGATTTTGCTTCATAGGTTTAATAATACTGGTGAACTGTTCTGGCAAAGCTGTGTGTTAATCTTTGATCAGAAATACTGTTCTGGAATGGTTAGAGCCAAATATGTTTACAAGTTACCACCTCTGTTTACCCTCAGATTGTTGCTGTCCTTTATCCAGATGTGACCCCAACTCAGAATAACTGTCCATGTAATTGCTCTCTGATCCAGTTCTATCCAAATGACAATATTAAAGCTAAACCAGAATATCCATACTGTCAAATATTCACACTAGCCTGATGAATCGGTTTGACAGAACTGGCAGAGGGAGTGACTGCATATACATGGTTGTATTGGCAAAGCAATAGATTTTTCTTTTGTTATGGGAAGAGAAAAAGGATAGCAAGAGCCTTGCTATTAGGAAAACAGTCTCCTAATCCAGCTCAACTGCAATTACAACAGTATCTCCACCCACACCTCTGGTTTCTGCTCATGGGCCTGTTATAAAAGTATGTTTATTTACCCTTGAAGAGTTGTACAGAAGACTGTGCAGTCTTCTTTTCCTGTGACTCTTACTGATGCTCAAACAGGTCTTAGGAAAATTTTCATTGTAAAGCACCTAAATATGTATCTCAGTAGGTAGGTTGCCTTGCATGCATCTGTGTATAATGCACAGGTATACTTGCTACGAGAGGTAGACTTTTCTATTATTTAGATTGTCTTTGATAACTAAGGAGTAAATGAAAGTACTGTGAGGATAAATCATAGCAAAATTAAATCACCCAAGAAGCAAATTAATGTTAATCCGATTTTTTTTTTTTTTTTTTAAATGGCTGGGTATAGGCTTCTAAATTTGTACCTAGTAATCTACGCAAATGAGCTCATTGCAAAAGTAGTAAATGCCATTACAAAGGCAGTGGGAGAAGGCATTTGTCTGAGGTCACTAAATGAACAGTGTTCATGTGAAGCTGGAAGCCTGTAGTTCAGGAAGAACTGTAGTATGTTCAAAGAAATGGTCAGAAATTTGTTCTTCTTATTGCATAATGCCATACAATTTCTGTCAAAAGTTGGTATAAATTTGCAAACAACATGTATTTTTCTCCAATGTAATATTTGAAATGAAAAGTATTTGCTTTTTGTTCTCACTGTAGCATGGCAAATCTTTCTGCGGTGGTAGTTTGGTAGGTTGTGAATGAGCTAGGATGTAAAATATAATGAAATAGTAGGTTAGAATGAGCTAGGTATGTAAAATATAATGAAATAGTAGATTAGATATTAATTATCAACAAAATAATTCACTGCCAGTAATAATGAGACATGATCTTGTATCTTCAGGGTCATGAATTGTGTGGTTTTCTCTTTCTTAACTGGAGAATCTCAGCTTTATCTGGCCTTGCTTCTAAATTCTTGGGATCTTGGTAGTCCACCAAAATAACACTTAGGGCATAAATGGAAGTTATTTAGTGTAATTCTGGACAAATTTCATTGAATGTAAGATGTTTTTAATCTTTCAGTTAAGAAGTAACAAAACTATAACTGTTAGAAAATATTAGAGGAGTTGAACTAAAAACAGAGGCAATTATATTTATTAGATAATGACTTAGGATGAACAATTTTGATGTGCTATAAATGAACATTTCTTGCCTCCCTAACATTTCAGTGACCATCAGAAATAGTTCTGATGTAGATTTAAGTTGTTCCTGACTACTTTTTTGATATCGGCATTCAATGTCATCCATTACTTTCACTCTTTATATAGCGAAGCTCAGTCTACAGAAACACTTTACTGCTTTTTTATGGGTAGAAAGGTCTTAAGAATAATTTTTCCTCTTCATGATAGCTTTCAAGTTTCAAAATTTGGTTCTTTTTACTTCATTAATTCCTTTATTCTTTTCTTCGTGTCTCTGGTTTGAAGGTTTGTGACTTCACAAACCTTTCCCTCACAATCTTTGTCTATATATATTCTTTTCTGTAAAATATTTGGACTTCGCTGAAACAGTGAAATGTCTGAGATAAATCCAAACCAGTCTGAATGGGAACTCCTGAACTCAAAATCTAAACCTACATATTTTATAAAAGGACCTCATCTGCATGAGTTATACCAAACTGTGAAATATGTTTCCAAATATTGCGATACTTAGTGAGATGTGCAAATTTACAAAAGTGGATAAATACTCAGCTTTTGACAAATCTGTTTACAATTGCTTTTTCTTTTCCTTTTTTTTTTTTTTTTTTAATATAGTCTTGCTTAGTTTTTCAGAAAGCTATAACTGTGATGCCAAGGACAGTCTGGAGTGAAAATAACAGGATATACTATTAAACTGAGTGCATAGTTCTACTAAAATTCTAATGACTTTTACATCCTATTAGTCCACGGTGGTGAGGTAAGTGAAATCATAAAACTATGTATCTTCAGACTATTTTTAGTTTATCAAGATAAAAGAGGTTTTATTGCACGTAATACGCTACACATATTAGTTTCATCCAGATACAGTAGTAAAGATGACACTAAAGAATGTAGTTTATTTTTAGGAAGCATTGTTTTTCAATTTAATATCAAAACCTTGATATTACACTAGTAAAAATAATTATATAATGAAGAACACTTAAATACTCATGACTAATTGTACTATTTTATTGATATAATGACTAGCATACTTATGTACTGGTATGTCCATAGTAAAGCAATTTTACAAAGAAGGTGACAGAAGGGCTGTTAAATTGTCAGTATGATAGGTTGAACTAAAAATATTTTTTATTCCATGTTCTCTCAAAGGGATGACCTGCATGAGATTCTGAATGTTCTGAGCTGGCAATACTGTAATAATGCCTCTGAAATTTTATAATTGTACAGAACAGAATTGTACAGAATGGTTAATTTGACTCCCATAATCATTTTGGCTCTGTCAGACTGGACTGTCTTGCAATCTGTACTGCAAATATCTGAAGGAGTTAACTACAGCAGTCTGTGGGGAGCAAATATCTACCAATGTTTTTTAAACTTCAGCATTCTTCAGAGCAGATGTTTTCTGTATGCACAATACCATCCTCATAGACACTCTGACCTCAGCAAATGAATCGGTAGTACATACAAGCACAAACATTATTAATCAAAGTGACAGAGAAACTTCCTGTAAATTTATATTCCTTTTCAATTTAATTTTTAAAAGAGGTCCACAAAGAGGTCTGTTTTGTTTTGATTTTCTGGTCGTTGTCTTCTTTTTTGTTTTATGCATAGCAATTTTCTAATGCTTAGACAGGAAATTTGTAGCAAAAGACTAATAACAAATATTCATGTTTCACAGTGGCTTAGTAACAGCCACATTTCCTCTTTTTCCACCCCCTTTCCCAGTGAAAAGGGCAACATAAAATGCTTTAGGTGTTGGAGCCTTTGAGTTTAGGGGATGGCTTTGGAAAATCATATCTGTTAGAGCTTCTGAGTGGCAGAAACAGTCTGTCACTGTTTTTGGACCCCTAAAGCTACACTCTGTGTTGACTGCTTACCTGCTTCCACATTAGCATTCTGGCATCTCTCAAGTCTGGCCTGAAGACACTACCTTATTCTCTGCTCCTGAAAGCTCTAAAGCTTGATTTCTCACACGTGTTTCTAACCTGATCTCAGCAACATTCTTTCTAAAAGACACACCAAGCCTGAATAAAAATACTTCTGTGCAGAGAACTACCAATAGGAATCAGATTTTGGACATCTTACTGCAGCTTTTGTTCAGTTTCTCTGAGGTAAAATGGAGCACAAGATATTTTGCAAATTTTTTGTATGCTAAAATTAATACTGTTTTTGAACTGACCCTTCCCAAAGACATACTGTGAACAACTTGGTTCAACAGCACTTCATGGTTATAGAAGTCCATTCCTTATTTCTTACCCAGACATCTCTGTCAGGGATCTGTCAGGGCTTTCGCAGTTCTTATTCTGATAGGCAAATTACACCCATAGCAATTTATTAGTACTTACTAAATTCCAATTTCTTTATTTCCTTCTCTGTTAAAATGAATTTTGTAATAATGACTTATTTTCTTCCCTACTTTCATTTCTATTCTGAGGTTTATTAGTATATAGCTTCAGAAGGCTTATCTCCCTTGTATTCTCTTTGACATCTTCTTAATATATCTTTAAGCTAGTTTAATGCTCTGCCTGCCTGCTATTCTCAATACACTTATTATTGATGATAGGTGTATTAGAAATAGTGTTACTTTTGAAAAATGCCTGGACATTTCATTACTGTCATTTCACTGAGAAATAGAAGTTTGCTTAATGCGTATGAAAAATACTAGCAGAAATAAAAGATCCAAAAGCATAAAAAATCAAAGCAATTTTCCTTCTTTTCAGATGCCAAATTGAGACTACTCAGCCTACTTTAAACAATGTTTTATTATTCTTTTGAGATTAGAGAAGTTCATGTCCTCTTAAACACAAAGTTTTCTTATCCTAAAAATAAAAATATGATAGCATAATGTATAAATTATTCTTGAAGTCTATATGTTAATGTTATTCTATATGTAATTTCTTTTCACAGCTGTTCCGACTTCCATGTACCCTGATGTAACAGTTGTAGCCCTAACAGGACTACATTTCATTTAAGTAAATTAAATTATAAATATAGTAAAAAACTCATCTGTTAATAAGAAGAAATATATTTTAAGCACAACACCAAAATTACCGTTTTGCCATATAATTTTCCATTTCATTCACTATTTCATTTTTATCTGTAATCAGATTAGGTTTAGCTCCTGGGAAAATCTCCTTCAAGGACAAGAAGACTTCCACTACATAGGGCAAATTGAAAAAATACATGAGTCTATTTTCATACAGACTACACAGAGTTCAAGCCACCTCAGTTCTGTCATAAAATTAACCCTGGACCAGTTTTTGCATGTTTTTTTTGTTTTCAGGTCTTTTCTTGATTAAGTTTCTCAGGATACTAAAGAGTGAAAGAATACTTAAAACCTTTTAAATGACAGAAAATACTCATTAGTGTTCAGTTGAAAGACTAACTAGACAATGATCACTGTAGGTAAGTTGAAGATGAGTAGAACCAGAAATCTTCTTTTAATTTTGACTCATCATCAAAGAAGAAATAGAAAAATAAATGAAGAATGAACATTCAAAACACACCTGGACGTGTTCCTGTGTGACCTACTGTAGGTGATCCTGCTCTGGCAGGGGGTTGGACTAGATGATCTTTCAAGGTCCCTTCCAATCCCTAACATTCTGTGATTTTGTGAAATGGGCAGGAAACCCCCCCACATTCCAGTCAATTAAATCTATGTGTGGTTTTCTAAACATACCTTTTACTTCAAAAAGCCTTGTGTGTCTGTTTTTTCAGTGATATCTATTGGCATAATAACTTTTCTCTGGAGATCTTATCTTATTAAGGCATTTGCCACAGGCTATTCCTAAGTGTAGAGAACATACTAATTAAAAAAAAAAAAAAAAAAAAATAAAAAAAAAAAAAAAAAAAAAAAAAAAAAAGCAAGTTGGGAGACATTTGTTAGTGCATTTGTACTGATTCATTTTTTTGTTATTATCATTATGAAATAGGTGACAGTCACCAATTTTCACTGAATTTTGAGTTGCTTGATTTGTCTGTGGTTCATGTGTCAAGAACACTAAAGTGGCAAGAGGACAAGAGATTCAAATAAACTCTCGAAAACAGAACAAGATTGCTGTGTCTACAGACTATCTCAGTAATTATTGGAGAAATCACAGGGCCAGAACCTTAGCAACTGCAAATCTGTAAAACTTCACTGAGCCAAATAGAACTGCCTTAATTTACAGAATCTGTCTATCACAATATAGTTTTAGGTTTAATTTGCAAGACACTCTGCCTAACAGCGGATACAATGTACTTTCTACAGTTCAAGCTATTTGTAAGGAATCAGATGGACTGACTAGGAGGACAGGATTTCATAGAATCACAGAAAAACAGAATGATAGGTGTTGGAAGGGACCTCTGGAGATTAACTAGTCCAACCCTGTTGCCAAAGCAGGTTCACCAAGAGCAAGTTATACAGGACTGCATCCAGGGAGGTTTTGAACATCTCCAAAGATGGAGACTCTACAACCTCTCTGGGCATTCTGTTCCAGTGCTCTGTCACCCTCACAGTAAAGAAGTTTTTCCTCCTCTTTAAGCAGGACCTTCTGTGTTCCATCTTGTGCCCATTGGCCCTTGTCCTATCATTGTCCCCCACTGAAAAGAGTCTGGTCCCATCCTCTTGACACCCATCCTTTAGATATTTATAAACATTAATAAGGTCCCCTTTAGTGCAGTTCATGTGAAAACTGTGGTGACTGACTACAATGCACTTTAAAAAATATGCACAGCACTTGAAAAGAACAATAAGTTTTGAATTGCCGGTTGTCTGAGGGGCAGCTGATTATTCATTAGAAACAAAACTTCATTTTATATAAATGTTTCAATGGTTCTTGTATAATGCTCAATCAGTACTTTCATGCTTGTGCTCAATATAGCATTACACTCTTCAAATTCTATGACAGATACAGGAAAGTTATGTAGTAATTCAAGTGTACCACCACTGCAAGTATTTTGGAATTTCAGTGCATGAGCTGATGGTTTTCCACAATACTTTTCTTCGATTTTCAGACAATTCAGACTTAGATCCTCAAAATAACTCTGTTGTGCTGCTTATCTGTTGGCAACCTCTAATGCAAACAGAACAAAGATGCCATGTGAAACTCACAGTTTCATAAATACAAAAAGATACCATTAAATAGTATGTGCTCATCATTAAGGAGCAATACTGTCTAATTCAATAGAAAAACTTTTTGTGTGATATCAAACAGTAACTATAATGACTAAACTCTTCCTGGCCTCCCTGGAAGAGTTTAAGGCCAGGTTGGATGAGACTTCGAGTAACCTCGTCTAGTGGAAGGTGTCCCTGCTGATGGCAGGGGGGTTGGAACTAGGTGATCTTTAAGGTCCCTTCCAACCCAAACCATTCTATGATTCTATGATTTTGTTGAGGATCCCTTATGTTGAACCATCGGGGAAAAAATAATTCATAGGACTGAAATATAAGTTAGTTCTATAATAAATTCTTAATTCCCCGGCTGGTAACACCATTATAAAAAATAACCATATTTCCTTCCTATTCTGATCTGTCTTTGGCACTTCCAGAGCAATGACTGTAACTTCCTTAGAGCTCAGTACAAAACCCTTTTAGACGCTTAAGCCCCCTTAGATTCCCTTTAGTCACCTCAAACTATGTATGTTCTTTTTCTTCCTTATGAAGAGCTATAACTTGTCTTGTGTGGTTTGCCTTCTCCTGTAGCTTTTAGCTTGATACTGGAGATCTTGTCTTTTCACATTTTTTGGGAGTTTAAATGAACTCACTGACAATTACAAAGCTGTGCTATGATTACCTGGAGTTGTCATAATTGAATTCTTTATTCTTTTTGGCAAGTAGAGAATTTTTAGGAAAAGATATACATTAAGTGTAGCATACTAGCTTTCTGAGAATATTTTTTTTAAGCTTTTTCAATGTTTTCTCTAAATCTCCAGTGTTCAGTTTTGAGTCTCTTCTGCTTCACAATATCAGAGGAGCTGTAGTTAGGATCCTAGATTTATCACACGAAAGAAAATGTGATATTCTTTTCTTATAGCCTTGAGTTATATAGAATGTCAAAGTTTTTTCTTAGTTGTGCAGTTAAGTATTTATCCATAAAGAACAGTAAGTATTGGACATTTTGTGACACTACAACTTTGTACTCATGAGCCTTTAAGATAGCTTTAACAGGATTTCATAGATTCTGTTTCAAATGTAGGTTGTAGAAACCAGTATATTGTTATAATATTGTTTCACTTCTGGGTTTGTCAAATTGGTTTCTGTTGTTTAAGAACTGAAAGCTATCTCTCAGAATCCAATTCTAAATGACTTTTACACAGTGACTTTAACTGTATAGCAGTGGAATCTTTCCTTTTTCTTTCTGCTTGCAAAAGGTTTTGTGTTCTTACCTGCAATTTGCCATGCCTCAGTCCTTGCTTGTAAGAGGCTTCACTTTTAATCAGCATTGGTGGTACAAAATAGCCACAGACACAGGAAAGCTAAGGCCTCCTTGTAATTAAACCTTGCAAGAGAGCTCAAGGACAACAAAAAAGGGCTTCTTCAAATACATTGCAGACAAAGCTAACACTAGAGGCAATGGAGGCCTGCTGCAGAATGAGGTAGGTGCCCTGGTGACAGAGGATACAAAGAAGGCAGAGTTACTGAATGTCTTCTTTGTCTCTGTCTACTCTGCCGGAAGCTGTCCTGAGGAGCCCTGTACCCCTGGGGCCCCAGAGGAAGTCAGGATAAAGGAGAAGTTTGCCTTGGTTGATGAGGTCTGGGTTAGGGAACAGTTAAGCAATCTGGACATCCATAAATCCATGTGTCCTGATGGAGTACACCTGCGGGTGCTGAGGGAGCTGGCAGAAGTCATTGCTAGGCAACTCTCCGTCACCTTTGGTAAGCCATGGGGAACAGGAGAGGAAAGCAAATGTCACTCCAGTCTTCAAAAGGGGCAAGAAGGAGGACCTGGGTAACTATAGACCAGTCAGCCTCACCTCCATTCCCGGCAAGGTGACAGAACAGCTTATCCTCAGCTCTATCTCTGGCATATCAGAGGTAAGAGGGTCATTAGGAGCATTCAACATCTTTTTACCAAGGGGAAGTCATGTTTAACCAACCTGATAGCCTTTTAAGAGGACATAACCAGGAGGATAGATGGTGGTAGAGCAATGGATGTGGTTTATCCTGATTTCAGCAAAGCATTTGACACCCTCTTCCACAGCATCCTCACAGCTAAACTGAGGAAGTGTTGTCTGGATGATCAGGTAGTGAGGTGGATTGTGAGCTGGCTGAAAGGAAGCAGTCAGAAAGTTGTCAATGGGGCAGAGACCAGTTGGAGGCCTGTGTTGTGGAGTCCCTCAGGGGTCGGTACTGGGACCAGTGCTATTCAATATATTCATCAATGACCTGGATGAGGGAACATAGTGCACTGTCAGCAAGTTTGCTGATGACACAAAACTGGGAAGAGTGGCTGACACACCAGAAGGCTGTGCTGCCATTCAGCAAGACAGGCTGGAGAGTTGGGTGGGGAGAAATTTAATGAAATACAACAAGGGCAAGTGTGGAGTCTTACATCTCTGTAAGAACAACCCCATGTACCAGTATAGGTGGGGGACAGACCTGTTGGAGAGCAGTGTAGGGGAAATGGACCTGGGAGTCCTGGTGGACAGCAGGATGACCTTGAGCCAGTACTGTGCCCTCATGGCCAAGAAGGCCAATGGCATCCTGGGGTGCATTAGAAGGGGTGTGGTTAGTAGGTCGAGGGAGGTTCTCCTCCCCCTCTACTCTGCCCTGGTGAGGCTACATTTGGAATATTGTGTCCAGTTCTGGGCCCTGCAGTTCAAGAAAGACAGGGAACTGCTTGAAGGAGTCCAGCTCAGAGCTACAAAGATGATTAAGGGAGTAGAACATCTCCCTTATGAGGAAAGGCTGAGGGAGCTGGGTGTCTTTAGTTTGGAGAAGAGGAGACTGAGGGGTGACCTCATTAAAGTTTAAAAATATGTAAAGGGTGAATGCCAGGAAGATGAAGCCAGGCTCTTCTCATTGATGTCCAATGGTAGGACAAGAGGCAATGGGTGCAAACTGGAGCACAGGAGGTTCCATGTAAACATAAGGAAAAACTTTTTCACTGTGAGAATGACAGGACACAAAGAGGTTAAGGAGTCCAGTGGACAGTTCCCCAGACAGAATAGGAGGGCTGATGCTACTCTCAATCCTTTCCTTGATTCTAATCCTTTTGATCATATTTCAGCAGAAGTGAGTGATGAATATGATGACCAGCATTAGAGGGGCCCTGCCTCCAGCCAGGCGGAGAAAAGGGATAACCGAGTTTACTGGACTGTGTGGATTCATTGGCCTGGCACATCTGACCCCCAGCAGTACAAAGCTTTAGTGAACACTGGTGCCCAATGCACCCTGATGCCATTAAACTTTAAAGGAGCAGAATCCATCTGTACTTCTGGAGTCACATGGGGGTCCCAACAGCTGACTGTGTTGGAGGCTGAAATATGCCTAACCGGGAATGACTGGCAAAAACACAGCTTGACCATTTGCCATGTACTGATCCAGACTGTCTCTCCAAAAAGACTGTGATAGTTTCACTGGGCTAGCCCTTGGCTAGTAGCCAACACAGCTGTTCACCCACTTCCCCCTCCACCCCCAGGGGACAGGGGAGATGACTGGAGGCAAGGATAAGGAGGCTTGTAGGTTGAGATAAGAGCAGTTTAATAATAGAAAGAAAAGAACACTTTAAAAAACTAATATTAAAACAGTAGTGATAATGATAACAGTAATAAAATATACAAATGAGTGATACCCGAGTGCAACTGCTCACCACCTGCCGACCAAGCTTGGCCTGTTCCCAGATAATGATCCCGGAGGAGCAACAATCCCAAACTGAAACCGCAGTCCTGGAAAAGCGAGAGCCCGAGTGAAAGTCAAAGAGAATCATCCCCTTTTTCAGTCAGCCCTGGATAAACATGACATGATATGATACGGAATATTTAATTGGCACATCCAAATGCCAGTTTTGGGTTTTGCTATTCACTATGCTTCCCCCTCCCAGTCCTAATGCATCTTTTAATCAGACAAACACAATGGCCTTGAGCTCCAGCAGCAACTAATAACATTAGTACTTTTATCAATGTTCTTCTCATAACAAAACTTACACTGAAACCAAAACACAGCTGTTCTCACTACTACGAAGGAAATTAACTCTGTCCTAGCAAAACTAAGACACTTTCTCTGGAGACATGCAAAACCCGCCTGGACGTGTTCCTGTGTCACCTACTGTGGGTGATCTTGCTCTGACAGGGGGGTTGGACTCTGTGATCTTTTGCGGTCCCTTCCAATCCCTAACATTCTGTGATTCTGTGATATAAGCGTATGAAAAAATCTTTGATTACAATAAAGTCAAGGAAAACCATTCAGTTTAACTAGTGTGGAAGTGATTTTGGGGGAAAAAAGACCCAACAAAACAAAACACTTCCAAAACATTTCACAGAATCACACAGAATCACAGAAGGTTAGGGATTGGAAGGGACCTCAAAAAAACTTCTAGTCCAATCCCCCTGCTGGAGCAGGAACCTAAATGAGATCACATAGAAAGTCTTCCAGGCGAGTCTTGAATGTCTCCAGAGGAGACTCCACAACCTCTCTGGGCAGCCTGTTCCAGTGCTCCACCACCCTCACTGTAGAGAAGTTCCTTCTGAAATTTCCAGGTTTTTAAAGGTCCACCTCACTGAAAATAACATTTTGTGTGCCAGATTTGCAATATATAAAAAGTTCAAGAACTTAATTTTATTTCCCATGACAAATTCCCTTCTGGGATTAAAAACAAAATAAATAATAAAAAAAAAATCTGTTGTTATCTGAGGGTACCACACTCCTTACTCAACTTTTTTAAAATGCCTTGATGGAACAGAAGGTCTTGATGAATGTTTAAAAGTGGACAGAAGAATTTATTCATAGAAATAGAAATCCTGACTGAAAATACTCAACTTCTAATTCTGTTTATTTTATACACTGAGATAAGTTCACCTAAGTGTCCCAGCTTCTTGCAAGTGTAGGAAAACATGCTGGAAAAGTTATATATACTGTCTCATCTCACACCATTTGGGTTTCAGTGTGCATGTCAGAAAGTATCATTCTACCTAGGAGACAGTAATTAGCCAGTACCCTTCTGGAAAACCATGTTCTTGTAAGTATCTCACAAACAGTGCCTTATTGGAGCCTTTGATATCTCAGTAGTCTATCCATGAATGACAATAGTCTTTCCCAAGGCGACTATGACATAGTTAAACAGAGGAATTACTCTAGCTGAAGGAGCAAATGTTGACTGAGATTGACTTTCAAAGAGAAGGATAGGCTGATAGGGAGGAAAGGTATTTCAGCACAATGTGGTTTATCTGTGAGCAAAATAAGTGTTTTGAATCTCAAATCTTATTTATAAATGAGTGATTACAATCAATTAAGGATAACATAGAGCAATATTACATTGATCAGCCTTAAAGTTAATAAGATAGGAAAACTAAAAATATGATTCATGCATGTGATGTGTTAAAAATATAATGTTCTTTACATATTGTTTGTTAACAGTTTCATAGTTTTATTCAATATATGCTGAAATGTTCAGAAACTATACCTGCTCATAGCCCTGTAAACCTCCTGAAATTGTTACTTTACTTCCATAAAAATATATGGTCATTTTACAAATTGATTTTAAGGTGATTAGCAAGAATGAACAAACAAATAAATAGAAAAACTCTATGATGAATTTACTTCTGTTCATGTTTAAGTTTTAGTGAACCTCCCTATTCACTGACTGATTAGTAATTAAATATTACACATTCTGGAAAAATAGGCCTACTATTTATGGATATTTATATCTGTGCATATTTATATGGTCCTGATTTATGGATAGTCCCTTTAGTGATCATCAGCATGAAGAACACAGATTCACAGAAATCAAAGATGGGGAAGAAACACCATTTAGATCATTGGATTTATTCCCTTGCTAGTACAGCAAGATGGATTAAGAAGGCAACAGTAAATTAAATATGGAGAGTTTTCAGACACATAAGATTTACCACATCTTATTAATAATTGAGTTTCCAGAGTGTTCCTGCTAGAGGGCTCAGTAAACATTCCATTTAGTTGAGGCAAGAATGTGTTTGCTGATCCAAATTTGGCATTTTGACCAACCTCAGAAAAATAGACTTATTTATCTTTTGCAGTGCCTTTGGATATTTTTAAGGTAGGTTGTTGGTTTTTTCATGGAAGTGTCTTAACTGATCATCAGTCTTTCAGACAAACAGTGACCTAAAGGACGGAGGAAAGGTTGCCTTAAGACCAACATTATTTACAGACTGTCTTCCATTTTCACATATTGTTTTGTTTCCTTTGGTTATATATATGTTCTGAACAACTAGCCGTTAACCAGACATTATATTCCAAAAATAATAATAACCTAGAATACTTTTTTTTTTTACTTTGGTTTCAGTAATTTTTTCAGATATACATGATGTCCATACCTATGTCGATACAGAAGAGTTAATCTTTTTTCTTAGACATTTTTGCTGCCACAATATATGTTAAAATGCATGCCCAAAAATTTTATTTGACTTAGAGTTCAGCAAGCACCATGGATCCAAAAGTGCTGAGGTTTAGACATATTTTAGATACATCAGAGTTATTGTGCATGCATAAAACATCTGTGCAACATATGCTTACCTAGACGATGGGTCATGGATGAAAAAGTGAAGTCGTTATTTGTTTGGGATCCCTTGAAATTCTGAGCAAATCAGCCAAGGTACTGTTTCCTTGGAAAAGGATGATATGTCCTGGAAGCGCTCCTCAAGATATTATTAGGAGGTACTTGAAAGGAATGGAAGATTTGTTTCCTTGAAGTTGTATTTCTGGCTGCCTGACGTTGCCTATCTGTTGCAAAGTAGTTGTAAGGAAAGATGAAGAGTTAGGTCACCTTAAGGGGAAAAAAAAACCCAAAACAAATAAAAAAAAAAACCAACAAACAAAAACCAAACCATAAACCTTCTCTTATCAGGTCAGCCTTAAGTGTAAAGAAAACAGTCAGACCACAGGCATGGTTCTTTATATCTCTTAACAGATCTTAATAATAATAGATGCTAAAAGTTCTTACCAGTACAGATACAAATACTGGCCTGTATACAAATACTAAGAAGGTTATATCACAGCTGTGAAGAATGTAGCCTTCTACATTTATTAATTTATCATAAAGTACATTCAGTAGTTAATAATGGAGGTGTTCAGGCTATTTCAAGGAATTTGGGGAGCAATGACAAAACTATGAAAGGCAAAGGCTGGGATGCTGGGATGCAGTCTTCTGTAAAGTACAAACTCTGGAAGGCAGCTTCATAGTTTCAATATTCCTGTAATTTTTTCCTCTATGCTATTTTCTAAAAGAGATATCTAATAATAAATTGCTGTGATCTGAGCTGATATCTATACATGAAATGGTTAAGAGGTCTATAACTGCAAGTTAGAAATATACTGTGAAAGACATTATAAATCTAGATGCCTATGGTCACTTAACAAAAAATAATATCCTTTTTAAAAATAAGTGGAGAGATCTTTTATCCAAGATACCTATTCAGAGTAAAGATGATCATCAATCCCCTCACACATGAATGCATTGTATGCAAAACAAAACAAAAAACCCAACAAAACTCAAAAATAACAGAAAAGAATTGAAAGAGTTGTCTTAAGGAATAATTGTTAATTAAAAAGGATGCATCTTTTATAGTTGCAAAAAGAAATGTATGTTATCTGAGCATATACTAAGTCTACTCAAAAGGTACTTTTCAATTAGAAGTATTGTATTTTATAAACCTACTAAGGTCTTATAATTTCAGCAAACGCTTGTTTAAATAGCCTACAGAATACATTAAGTTGCATCTACTTCATTTTTCCTTTCATTGATGTGTCATTTTTCCCCTTGAAATGCAAAAAACATTCAAACTAATGTTTAGTGATCTGAAATTTTTCTTTAGTAGTTCCTAAATTTTATTTTTTAATTCAAAAATTTTTTCATTGCTAATGATTTATGTCAAATTTTATGAAGTAATCTGATTCTACAAGTGGTTAAAAGAATTTCAGTAACTTCAGCAACTTCTTGCAAAATCAAAAAGACAATGATAAAAGAAATTGACAAAAAAGGTCAACGACTTGTATAATATCTTCTGAAGTTTGAACAAGATATTTAATATTTGTAAAGAATTGATGACATTTTTAAAGTACTTTGAAGTAGCTT
>NW_010321225.1:0-19694 GCF_000700745.2 Antrostomus carolinensis
TCCTTGGGGTAAGCTCTCCCGTCCTCTTTCCCCGCAGGGAGGTGGCCGGCGGGGTCTGCGGGGGAGCAGCTCCCGGGCCGATGCTGCTGCCGGCCTGGGAAATGTGTCTGTACGGGCTCCTCACCGTGGGCTCGCACCTCTACGCCTTCTACGAAGCACACCAGGTGTCTCAGAGTAAGTCTGCGGTCTCATATTCTTGCTCTTTGCAGCGCTTCCCACTTGTGGCTGCTCGGCTTGAGTTGTCCTCTCTGTGTTGGTTTTTGCTTTGCTTTTCTGTGAGGAGCCCCTCGGCCTGGCTGCAGACCAGACCTGTGCGAGGAAGCAGTAGCTGTGTGCCAGCTAGACGGAGAGCTTTGTCCCAGGGATTTCCACCTCGGGTGCTAGGAAGGCCCTTGGCAATGGTGTCCTGGTACTTGGCTGTCAGGGAACTAATGAGGGAGATCTCTGAAGCTCAGCTACTCAGATGGAGGAAGTTTGGGAAAGTTTGGTCTGAACTGGTGTGTTTCCTTGCTAGTCTTGAACCCTCTCACCTGCAGCCACTTGGAGGTGAGTGGTTCAGAACCAGCTGTGCCTTTGGATGGTGCCTGCTGAGGATTGAACCTGGGGAGGCCCCAGGGCAGGTGGGTACTGCCCTGCCTGGAGATCTGGGGCTCCTGTGCTGGGTTGTCTCTGCAGCTTTGGTGTCAGTTTGTTTCCAAACACCTGCCTGTGCCTTGTGTAACTTCTTGGTAGCTGCTGCAGTGGCTTGGTTTTAGTTCAGTGGGACTGTGCAGTGCAGAGTAGGAGTGGGGTTTTAAACACTTTAAATACAATTCGTCGATGAAAAGAAGCTGTGTTCTAGCACATCAGTATTTTAAGGGAAATGAAAGCAGTATTATCTCATAAAAGTATAGCTAGAGAGGCTCATTAGGGAAATGTGTACTGCATCTTGTTAGGCTTTAAGAACAAGGTGTTCTATGCTGGTGACCCTAGCTGGCTCTCACACGTGCCTGAGGGATAGACAGGAGTGCCAGAAAGGCACTTACTTCCAGGGCAGTGAGGAAGGTGCTGGGTAAATGGGTACAGGGCTGTGCACCCACATGTGCAGCACATCTTCTGTGGAGAAGGCAAAAGGCTGCATGGGAATGGGCTCTGGAAGTGGTTTCTCTGAGGAGCTTTTTACTGGTCACTGTCGGGTCTGTGTCCCTTCTGCTCTGCTGGGAGACATCAGAAAAGAGAGGAAACAAGGATTAGTGCAGGTCCTGTGTGATGAAAGGTTGGTTGCCACCTGCTACTGCCCCTATTGCAGGGGGGAATCAAAGCATAGGTCCTGGGCTATTCAGTGGCTTTGCCTTTGCTGCGGGGCAGAGCTGTGGCCTAGCCTGGCAGCTCGCCTAGTGAGCGGTGACGTGGTGATGTGCCCTTCCCTGGCTCTGAGTGTCCCCCACTGGCAGAAGCAACATGGAAATGTGTTGCTCTTGAGCAGCAGAGGCTGCATCCTTGACTCTCCCTACACTGGCTGCTATGTCCTTAGCAAAGGTTTGTTGTTCTCTGCAGAATATGAAGCTGCAATGGACAGAAGGTTTGGACTGGAACCAGGGATTCTCTTCCAGGGCCTCAAAAAGGTAGGATGGGTGACTGGTACCAGCATCTTTTATTTTGTGGCAATAATGCTAAGATGTCTCCATGCCCTTTGCTCACCTGAGCTTCTGATTTAGCTTCAGAGGTTTGTAATAACTTTGCAGATTTGGATATTCATAGTTAATTTTAGTCTGTTTGTCTCTAATGAGGAAGAAGGACTTGCCAAGTATGTCTAGATCTGAGAATCATAACCAAAGTTTTGTTTCTTGATCCATGGCCTGAGGGTTTCTCATTCGTTACATCACTTAATAACTTTCTGTTTTATTGTTAGGCCTTAAAAGCTATGATCACCCTTGACATTTCCTGCAGCCTTTTTCTCCTTTTTCCTGTCACTGAGTGCTTTGGATAGTGCTTAACATCAGTGAACATGCTTTTCCCTCTTGGTTGGCCTGTAGTCTAGCGCAGAGGAGAACAGATTTTTGAGGCATAAGGGCTTAAAGAAACATGGTTGGTCTTAAAAAAAACTACTAAGAAAACTAGCATCCTGGTACTCCAAAATAAAAAACCAACCAATGCCTCCTCTCACCTTGCTTGCTTTTGACCTCACGTCCTGTTGTGAAGCACAACTAGTGCAACTGGGGAGGGACTTTTCGTTAGGGCAGTTAATGACAGAACTAGGGGGAATGGCTTTAAACTGAAAGAGGGTAGGTTTAGATTAGATATTAGGAAGAAGTTCTTTAGTGTGAGGGTGGTGAGACACTGGAACAGGTTGCCCAAAGAGGTTGTAGATGCCCCCTCCCTGGAAGTGTTTAAGACCAGGGTGGATGAGGCTTTGAGTAACCTGATCTAGTGTAAGGTGTCCCTGCTCATGGCAGGGGGGTTGGAACTAGATGATCTTTAAGGTCCCTTCCAACCCAAACCATTCTATGATTCTATGATTCTATGATAACTAATATTGAGGATGATTTACCCAAGATCATGAATGCATGTCTGTGGAGGTATTTTGGTGTTTAGGCCCACCATCATTGCTCGTAAGGGACCCTTAACGTGTGCTTTCAAGAAAGCCATGAAGCAGTTGTGTGGAGATGAACTTTTAGTGGGACTCTGTATGGGACATGAGGCTACCAGCTGATCCCTCTTGCCTAATTGAGATAAAACCCCATGTCACAGGAAACTACAGCTGACCTGACTTCATCTGATCCCACCTAGGCTTTACTGAAACAGGGAGTGAAACTTCTCTTCCAGCAAGGTGACTTTTCACCCAAACTGTTGGTTTTCCAAGACAGAGCAGTGTTGCTCTCTCAATCCTTCAGGAGAGGTGAAGGGCATGCACAGGGAAGGCAGTGATTTACTTCTCTGTTGCCTTTCTTAAAAGGCTGACAGAAGTTTAAAAAAGAAAAGTTTCTGGCTAAACTTTGCATGAATTAAGTATAGTCCAAAGTGGTTTTGTTTTTTTCCTTCTAAAGGAAAAAATCCTAAAATTAAAAGGATCAAGGCAAGCAGAGGTGTGAATTTGTTGCGTTTGAAGAGATGGTCAGGAACAGTAGTAGACTTAATTTGTTGTTTTCTGAGAAACTTCTCAACAAGGAACCAAAGCAATGTGTTGGACTAGGGAGCCCTGAGAAGTGGGACTCTTGTTCCAGGCTGCATCTCTGTGTAGGCACCAGCTTGTTGCCCATGTCCCAGGGTGGAGGTGTGTGTGGGTACTTCCCTGCCCTCTTGGTGGTTAAAAAAAAAACCTCCCATGGTGTTTGTAGGGAGTGGCAGCAGTTGCTACTAGGTCAGATGTAGTGCTAGTGTGGGGTTTAGGAGTTATGACAGTATCCAAAGCTTTTTTTTCTGAATTTCATGCCATTGGAAGTCAAAACAGAGCTGCTGGAGCTCACCACTGTAAGTGATCAGACTGCATTGCTGCAACGGGACAATCCACAGATGTGGAGTTTTGTGGTGTTGGGTAGCAGACCTGGTGTGTTATGGAGATGTTTCCTTGTCCTGCAAGAGCATGCTTTTGTGGCCAGATACACATACTGACCAGTTCTGTTGATCCCCCCAGGATCCCCTGGACTTTGAGTGGAGCTACTGGATTGAATGGGGAAGGGAACGTATACTGTGGCTTCTTACTGGTCACCTGCTGGTATCACAAGTGTCCAGGCTCTTGGTGGAGAAGGTATGTATGGATTTTCTTCGCAGCAGGGAGTTTCTGTGGGTTTCAGATTACTCTGGGCATGGAAAACATGGCACTGAGGCTACTGAGTGTGGGGAAATCCCATTCTGTGGGATGAACTGTGTGAGTGGGTCTGTAACAATGCACAGGTGAGAGTAAGAGGTAAGTTGCTTTAGATTTGTGTTTGGAGACTTCAGCCTCCAACCTTTAAAAGCATGTGCTTTGTTGTGAACCAGTGTCATTTGACCTGTACATGAAAGAAGGGTATAGTTGCTCTTTCCAAGATTGTGAAGTGATGACTGCTTGTGTTTTGGCATGGTTGCTAAATGATTGCATGATTGTGGGAAATGACTGGCATGTGGTGTCACACCTGCTAGTCTGGGGAAGGAAAGGAGGAAATTATGATCTCTGGATTTGACACATGCTGCTAGAGAAACCCCTTCCCTTCTGTTTTTATGGGTACAGTGGGGTTTCCCTGTATTGTTTCATATGTGTTGACTGTATTTGTTTCTACTATAGATCCTTTGTAGGACAGCACAGATATTGAGTGCTTCTTTTTTTCCTTTAGAAATCATCAAACTAAAAATTGTTCTTTTTTCTTTTTCTAACAGTATAAACCATGGTGCTTGATGATTTATGGAATGGCTGCCTGCTGGTTGTTACTTGGAATCAAGGGCTTTGCTGTCATTTTGTTACATGCAACCATTTCATTTGCTGTGGCTCAGTTTCAGCTGTCACTCCTGACATGGTTGTGCTCCCTTATCCTGCTGTCCACTTTACGCATACCAGCTGTGGAAGAAGCCAAGGTAATGTGAGAAGGACTAATTAAGTATCAGATTAATTATGATGGTGTTTGTCCATTATGGCAGCTATCTATATGACAGTGTGCTGTCCCTTCATTTGATGTAAGCAGAGGCTGACTTGAAAAACCTTGAGCAGTGGAGCTGCCATGGCTCATGCTGGAGCTTCTCCAGTTAGAAAAGTCGTATATCTCATTCATGCTGGCTGGTACATTGAGATGAAAGTGTGTGCCTTAATGTGTTAGTGGTATTCAGTAGAACTGGAGTATGATAATACTTTACTAATGCCCTAGTAAACACATTTCTTTTTCTTTGGAGCTCTAAGCATACCAGTTTAAGGTGCTGGTGTTTTTGGTTCATGTCCAGGAGTTGCTGGGCGTATGTTATGAGGCTTGTTCTGATGTTCAGGGTGAGGGCAGAGGGGAGATGAGCAGGTAGGGTCTCTTCACGGGGTGTACACAGACTTGTGTCTCACTGAGAGGAGGAAAGGGGTCACTGCAATACAAATATAATCAGCCAAACTATGTTGGCTGATGTTTCCAAGTTTTTTTGTGATGATGTGTTTTTGTGGTTGGAAACAGGTGTGATGGAGTGCAAAAACTTGATAAAGGCTCAGGAACATCTTTCCAGCCTCAGGCTTTCGTAAGAGTGACAGATTCTCTTCAGATCTCAACTGCAGCCTTGGCTTCAGCCCCTGCAGTCAGTCCCTCTGCTGTCAGCAGGGTTGACAGCTGGTTTGGATAGTGTATTACTGGACCAAACTTGAGGGAGATAATGGCATTTCTCTAAGAAAAGCTCTCCTGTTGTCATAGTTCTTCACAACATAATATGTTTCTGAAATCAAGCTGTTTTCTCTTAATGCTAGTTGCAGTAGTTCTGGAGACTGTTTCTCCATCAACAGCCAGTGCTTGTTCATGCATTAAGTAGTGCTGTTCAATTCAGCTGCTTGTCACCAGCTGCTGGTGACACTGAAAGTTAGGATCTGGGTGGACATCGCTGTCCTGCCATATAGAAAACAGCATTACACCATTGTGATCTGGCTTTGTTTTGTCTTTCAGAGAAAGTGGTACGACACAGAAAATGAGTATTACCTGCTGCTCTTCACTGTGTCTGTTCGCTGTCTCTTCTGCACCAGCTTCAGCCTGGAGTACTGCTGGCATGGACCTGCTCAGAAGTCATCCCACTCGTTCCTATGGATGCTGGCATATGTGTTTTATTATCCCACATTCCACAATGGGCCCCTTATGAATTTTGATGAATTCAGTAAGCAGGTAACTGTTTTTAAGATCATACAGTTACAGATTTTCAGTGTGTCTGCACCTCAGGTGAACTGAGCAAAGAGCTATTGAAGTGGTTGGTGATCTCTTTTCAACTGCCAAATCTAGACACAGGCCTGTACTTTGAGGAACAGATTAAAGCATGATACGTTGATTTTTTTTTCTTCATCTTGAGAGATTTTAATACCAATCATGAGAAAATGTTAGGTAGACAATATCATCCAGTTTTCCTTGAGATGCTCTTTTTAATGGTGTGTTTCATAATGTAGTTTACAGGTAAGCCTGAGTTTGTGTCTATTTTCTAGTTACCTACTTGACAAAAATTGATACTGATGAGACTTTCAGACAGAAGGTGTTCCTAATGTTAGCCTGTATCTATCATCCTTTTCTCTGCAAGTGTTGAAGTATGCAAAAGGGAAGGCTGTAGTTACAAACCAGTCTTGGATATTCATGATTGTATGCCAGCCATGGCATAATACTGAACTTGCATAAGGCTGGTAACTAACAATGAGAATATATTTAGTCAAAATATATTCTCAAAATAAATTTTTTTATATCTAGGGCTTGAGTGGAGAGAGTTTGATTAGACTCCAACGTTACAGAAGGTAGAAAGAAAGCAAAATAGTTATTGAAGGCTGGATGATTAATCTCTATCAGACTCCGTTCTCTCTCTTTCTGAAAGAAATATTTTTCCCTCAAGGAGGTACTTTGAGGGGAAAGAAACCAAACGAAGAACTCTACAGAAAATGAGTTTTCATGCGTATTTTGAATTCATCTATAACTGATTCTATAGTATTTTTCCCCCTTACTTGTGTTTTGAAGGATTTCAATTTTTACTTAGTTCTTGGAGGTTAAGAATTGTTTGGGTGTCTAAAGCAATCTTCCACATAATTTTCAAAATATCAAATAATGTTCTAGGAATGCAAAGACTGGATGATTTTGAACATAGAATTGGGAATTTGGCAGTGTTCTGAATATCAGCTTTAAGACAAACCTTCCTCCCCAAGTTGTTCTGCTTTACAGAATGTCTTTTTTGTCTAACATCAGATTCATCCCTTCAACCAGGGAGCCAAGGACACATGTTGTTACATTTTGAGTGTGTTCATAATTTTAGCATGTAGCTGCTGAAACAGGAATTTTGTTTTTCTTTCCTCCATCAGATGGAATAAGGTAACATTTTCAGCAGCAGCTGGCAGTTAACTCTGAAACAGATTTCAGAGCTGCAGAAAGCTGCTGGTTTGTATTGGGAATTCCTGAAGACCTCAGTTTCCCTCATGTTGGTGGAAAACAGCTGATGATTTACTTGGAAAGCTGTTCTTCAGACTTTGGCAAGCTGAGCAGCTCCTTTAATGTGCAAGACCTACCTATCTTACTGCAGGCTTTTTCTAGTGCTGTACAGGCTGCTTTTCAAGCCTGTTTCTACGTGACAGGGAAACCCCAGATTTCCATGCTTTATTGCTTTCCTTATTTTCTTGCACATTTGAGTAAGAAGTGAAATCACCACCTGTGATGTCTATAGCTAACATCATTGGGATAAAGTGGATGAGTGGACATTTCAAACCATAAACCTGCTGTTTCAGTTTATGTGTAGAAGTCTAGGCGTCGCTTGCTTCTGTTTCTATTTGGAAATTTTCTGTTGAAGCCTCAGCAAATAGACTGGGTTTTATGAAAGTGAAAACAGATTCTGGAAGACCTCTGAGTGACAATTCCTGTGCTCATTTGTCTTCAGTAGCTTTGGAAGATGCAAGGCTGCATGTTGTAATCCTGGGCTGGATGTTGTAGGAAAAGTCCACATAGGCTTGCATAGAAACTAAGGCAATTTATTTTTTACTGTTTATTGTTTTGTAGCTTCTGAAGTATGTTAAATTCCACCTATATTCTTTTACCCTTAGCAGAGAGAGAGGGTTTGTTTTTTGGGTTTTTTTAAGGAATGTTTCATAAGGCCTATAAGACTCCAAGTTGAGAGCAACTTGGAGGTAGCTGGTAGGAGAAATTGAGAGGGAGTCTTGCATTGGAACTGGGCTCTTCTGATATGGTTTAGCAAAGACTTGTGCAAAGACCACCTGTATTCTTGGTGTGAGGAGGAAAAAAAAGGAAGATTGAGAATGGGATGCCTGTATTTGCAGTAGATTCTTATTTAAATATGCACAAACCTATTTGGCTAAAGCTGTAAAGAAGATGGAACAAATGGAGTAATCTTAATGTGTTTCTTGTTGGTGTTTGCTGAAGTACATTGTCAGAGCTCTTAACCTGAGTGGAGGATTTGCTGCTTTGACAGGTGAGGTTGGGGTTTTGAAGTTTGCAGTGCCCAGCAGGTGATTCAAAGTGCACAGTACCAAAGAGTGTGTTTATTGCTGCTATCAGAAAAGACCACCTGCAGAACTTCTTAACTGAGGCTGAGATGAGGGCTCTTGCTGAGCACACTGGAAAGAAGTCCTGCAGATGGAGCCAGAGAAACTGCTGTATGGTCTGAAGAGTGAAATACCAGTACTGGCAATTGGCATCCATTGCCAGGCAAAAATGAGAGACTGACACTTCATTGATGACCCTGCTGAATTTGTGGGTTGAAGCAGGACATAGCAGTTCTAGTCATGAGTTTGAAGGCCTGTTGTGCAAATCCCAGCGATTAAATGGTAATCTTCAAGCTTTCATCCAGCTGGTACAAATGAACCTTCCAAATGAGTGTCCTGCTTCATTTGTAAGTGAGCAGAGCTAACTGTATGTTAGCTGTACTATGTGCTTGCAGTTATGGGGGGATTTTTTCTGTGCAGATGGGTTGGTTCCTATTCTTCTTTGTGCATTTTTGGTGGCCAGTGAGAGACTGGAGGAGATATTGCACACAGACAATGATAGGTGTACAAAACATGACTGAATTTTTAGGCAGTCCTAGGTTTCTTTTATTTGATTGTATTCTCTTTTATTGTGGAAAGAAGGTAGAATAACAGTATACTGCGGCGGGTGAAGAAATGACCAACACCAAGATGTCTTCAGGCATCAGCACTTCATTGAAGCGTTGCACAGCTTATATATCCTTTTTTCCTCCAGCACGCCCCAAGCACGCAGCACTCTCTCACTTTGGATTCGTTACCGCTTATCACACGCGTGCCTGAACAACTGACATGATTGGATAATTCCACCTGTTCACAAGCCATTCTTCTACTGATGACTGGTTACTGATTACAGCACACAAACATCCCTTATCTTGTCTCATACACATTCTTGCTTGTTTTGCCACTTTGTTTTATTTTTCACTCAAGGTCAGGAATTAATTTCTCAGGGCTGAGGCCACCTGCAGCTTTGGCTCTTAAAGCACCAACAGTATACCAATGTGTTTGCTACGGTTAGCATCATGAGAGTTTGGGGCATCTTGACAAACCTGTCAACTACAAACCTTGTCTTATCTGATGTTTAACTTGCATTCAACTGCCATTTGCTCAGCACGTTGTGAAGGTCTTGCTGACCTTGGCAATGCTACAGGAGGAAAAAAATGAAGAACTGTCCTCAAATAACCCTCTGCAACTGGTAGATGTTGGAGATAATTTAAGAACAAGCAGTCATTGTTTCTGTGTTTGGTAGGGCTGCTGCTTGGGAAACCTTCTCCTTCATAGCTGTAGCTTCTTTAAACATTTTGATTATCTCTAGAGGTTGATCAAGTTACAGGAATTTAAAAAAAAAAAAGTCTCCTGTCTGGATTCCGTTCAGGTTAACAGCACTTGGCCTTTTCTACAACAGTTTGGTGCAGTGTATATTTGTCCTCTTGTTGATCTCTGCTGCTTACTGAGGTTGAGAATGGACAGACTACTCTCCCTCAAGAGTCAGTCAGGAATTTCCAAATGGCGTAGTGAAATGGTTCCCTTAGTAATAGTAATGAATAGCTTATGAAATCTAAAAAAAAGTTCTCAGGATGAGTATTTGAGTAAAATGGTCAGTTATGTGCCAATCACCTCTTTGTGTTTCTTCTTTAGATGAGGAGAAAAGAAGCCTTCAGTGTGAAGACCAATCTTGGCATCTTAATCGTGGGCATTATTCGTATTTTCTTTTGGTGGTGCTTGGCTGAACTGATGATTCACCTCATGTACATTCATGCTCTCTACAGCAGTGTTCCACCTTTGGAAGCTGCATCATACTGGGCTTTGGGTGAGTACAGAAACAATAGCAGATATCTTCCTTCTCACCCCACTTCAAGAACCCCAGTCTACTTCTCTTTTATGTCCATCTGTTGGTACTTATGAATAGTAATTTATGGCCAGTCACTGTCAAAAAGGTCATCTACAGACTCTTAATAGATCCTCTAGGAAGTTTACAGTTGAACTTACTGAGCTGCTTTCTAAATTAACAAAATATTCTGTATTTTTTCCAGTCTAAAGTGTGTGTTTAAACTTTGGTCTAAAGTAGCTTTTCCCTGCCAGGTCATGGAATTGAACACTTCAAACAACAAAAAAAAAAAGTTTTAATGTGTAGGGATGGAGGAGAGGCAATGTTAAGAATTAGTGTTTGTTGATTTTCTGTGTTTGATGTTTCTGGTTTGTATTCATGTTAAAAGGTAAAATGACAGTAGTTATGAAAAGAGCAGAGGGAAGGAATTGCAAGCAAGGTGGCCCAAAAGTAGCAGTCAGTGCCTCTCAGCTCTGTTTTCCTGCTTGACTTTCCTCTGTTCTGCCTCCTCCCAGCTCCCATTAAAATGCCTAACTGTGGGGGGAAAAAAATGAGCAGTGATGAACGTAGCATAAAAGAGTAAGAACTTTGGGTGCTGGTATGTAGGTAGATGTAGGCTAACCCATAAGCCACTGGCATATGTGGTTGGTTTGATTTTTCCACTGTCCTGTGTGTATCACCAGGTAGGAGGAACGAAAGCAAAGAAAACCCAGACCTTAAAGTTGTGTTCTGAAAAACCCTTGGTGATTGCTGAATTGAAGGAGATGCCTCTTATTGTACCAGCAAGTAACAGGAGTCGATACACACACTGGTATGGTCCTGTCAAGCGTTCGTGGGAGATGATGTATGGTGAGCAGTGTGTCTGTTGGAGGACACTTGTGTATTGGACTCTGGTCAGTAGAGGGCAATATGTGCACTCTCTCTGTGTATATGTATGTGCATATATATATATATATACACACACACATTTAATGTATGTTTCAATATGTAATTTTTATACATAAAAAGAGCAAGAGCAGAAAGTGAGAAGTTTGCCTCCATGGTTCATTTGATTCAATCACTGTTTAGATAGTGGATTCTGAGTTTTTGTCTTCTGTTCTAAATGTCAGTTCATTGATTAATTAAATCTGTTAGCTCCTGGTGCTATCTGTATGTCTGACAAAAAACTTTGCTGTGTTACTGAACATGTGGAACCTTGTAAGTGCTGGCCACTGGATAAGGCAGGCAAGGCTACAGAATTACGGACAAAATATTCCAGCTTTGCTGTTACTGGTGGATTCCTCCCTCCATTCCAGACTGCTAATGTTGATTTAAAAGAAAAAAAAAAAAAAAAAAGGATGGGAGGGGGAGTTACTTTCCAGACAATAGCTAAGTAGGCTGTATATTTATTTGATGAAATTGAGTGTTATATCCTAAGAATTAAAATGCATTTTGAACAGATTATTAGAAAAGGCTAAAATGCCTCAGAGTAACAGGTGATGAAAGGCTGTGCTAAAGCAGCTTTGGACTGTAAAGCTGTCTAATTAAAATAATGATCGTTTGTAATTGAAATAAGTCCCCTGTCAGACCCTACTTTTAGGAGAGGTATGTTCAAAGTGTTAACCCTAGTCTCACTGGCCTTTGTCTTTGTAGTAATGAAAGCAGGTTTTTAAATACTATAGTACAAATGAGATTTTGAGGCAGAAGCTTGTCACTCAAATGGTTCCTTTGCAAGTTTTATCATAACAATTATACAGGTCTCCTAAGACTCAAACCAGTGACAGGCCACTGTTGTGACTTGCTGTAAGGAGCCACTGATATATGAGCAAGGATACTGGTAGTATTTTTCTGTTGATCCTTACCATATCACAGAATGTCAGGGATTGGAAGGGACCTCGAAAGATCATCTAGTCCAATCCCCCTGCCGGAGCAGGAACCTAAATGAGATCACACAGGAAGGCGTCCAGGCAGGTTTTGAATGTCTCCAGAGAAGGAGACTCCACAACCTCCCTGGGCAGCCTGTTCCAGCCTAATCCATTTCCGTATGGATCTTGCCATGCTTCTACAACAGTTCTTGTACAGACCCAAACACTCCCCTCCATTATTTCACATTCTGTGTTATTAAAATGAATTACATCAGATAACCAAGTCTTGAGACCAAGGAAGGAGCTTGTTGTTGACTCAGGAGGATTAACCACATGGTATGTTAGCCTTTTTGCACTGCTGGGTTTTTTGTTCGTTTTGTGTTTCCCATTTAACTACAGCAGCTTCAAAGCAGCATGGAGCATCTACTGAAATTGTGATGCCTGGCTACCCCGACAGCCTGGTCAGCTTGGGGGAAAGGCTGTTTTGCAGTCGGCTCTAATTAAGGACGTTATAGCTGCTCCTCTGTTTTTCTTCTGGAATATCTTTGAACAATGGTCAATAAATGCCACCAGTGTAGGTAAAGACGAGTGCTATGAGATTTTGCTTTCAGCATCTTAAGAGCAGTGATGGTCAATTTACACCTCAGAAGTGTGAAGCTACATAGTGTTCTGCATCACTTTGTGTGGTGTTCCTGGGAGGTGAGACTGCAAAGAAATAAAAACCCTAAACCAAAAGAAAACCTGAAGTGCAATGTTAGTTTAAAGATGCCAGTGTACAACATTGGTAAATGTACATGACCAGAAATGATAAGGCAGAAATGCTAAAGTTACCTGAAATAACATTGCTGAGTGCACACAGGTATAAACTTAAGAAAAAATAATACCTGGGAGAATGTGGTAACCCAGCAGCAAGAGAAGTATTTTCTCTTGTGTGGGAGGAATAAGGCAAATGAGTTTATAGAAGCAGCAATATACAAAGTGGTGCATGTATGGGTTTGATGCCTCTGTATTTAACTGTAACAGAGGTACAAGCTGCCTTCAATATTACTGTTTGCTTGCACTAGCTACTGTTAGTACATTTTGTGAATTGTATGGTGGTTTGTGTCTTTGTGGTGGTTTTGGTATCAAAAGGACTTGTGTCCTTTTGCAGCTAAACCAAATAGCCTCATAGGTTAAATGTTCACGTTCTTCTTTTCTCCATGCCCTTTACAAGCCAGTACCTGCATTACTGTAACAGCACTCTTGCCTATAGGTTATGTTATGTCATGCCTTCCAATTAATTTGCAAATGCCTAGTTCTGTGCATTTTCCTACTCTTCTGAATGTGGGCATGTCAGAGTCAGTGCAGAGTATCTCCCCTTCTAGAGGAAGCCATCTTCTGTTCCAGATAACCAAGCTGAGCCGTGTGTTTCTGGTGACACGTTACCATAGTGTCTTAAAGGCTCAGAGGGCATTGTAGCTTTGCTTCACCCTTTGCTGGTTGAATATCCTCCAGTCTCGTTATTAGCTGTATAATCTGGGTAGATGAAGCCTGTCTCTTGAATGAACAATGATGTGGCACATGCTTTCCTGCATTGTTGTTGTACTGTGGATGGGAGAACTGCTGTAATTGAACTATCTGTGTGATCTTTCTAATTCCTGTTATCTGCAGGTGGTATTCGTAACTGGCAAGTTTTAAGGTCATTAACTGGGTGATAAGAATGTTGGGAATTATGAGCAGACAGTGTACGTGCAGTTCATGTAAAGGTAGGACCTCCATTTCTCTCCTGGTCACCCCTGTTTTCCTGGATTACTCCTCTCCATACATTTAATAACTTGTGCTTGGCAGCTGCCAGGAAAGGCAGTTTAAGTTCCTGCCATATGGATCAATGAGCTATGGAAGTACAGAGTCAGCCACCTGCTCTGAGGGATAGCAGTTTGTGTACTCTGTGCATCAGTTCTTTACTGAGTAGGAAGGTATGTGTCTTGTTGCACTAGAGGTCCTGGATTTTGGGGGATTTAAATGAAAAATGGTTGGAGTCCTTGTTGAAAGGTCCTCTGAAGAACAGCAGCTTTCTTAAAACTATTCTTCATATTATTTAGAACTTCTCTACTGAAAGAGAAAATAGGCATTCATTATTTAAGCTCTTTGTCTAGACAGTACAAAATTCATTGTTTAATACTTTTTTTTTTCCGTGTTGAAGATTTTCCACTGGATTTCTCTCCATGATATGAGAAAAAGCTGGATGCACCCACATCTTCCATGTATTAAATCCAATAGAAAAATACTATGGATCTGTTTTCAGTGTATGCCTTCCCCTCCTCAATGCTATAATCCCTATGTGCCACATAGATGCCAGAATTTCTTCTACCACATATTCCTGCTCATATTGAAATTGTTTCCTTTAGCATTCTGCACATACTTCTTTAAACATACATGCTTATATCGCAGAAAGCTGTGACTGTGGTACTGGAGACCAAATGCCATGTGCATTAACAAAAGGCTGCATCAAATGGGTCTGAAAAAAGTATAATTTCATACTGTACACAGTTGCATGTGGTCAGTTGTGTGTGTTTGGTAGCAAGTATAATCTCCAAGAGGGAATGTCAGTCTCTGGTATGGAAGAAGAGGAGGTGGTCAGAGCTAGCTTTGGATAGAAGTGCTTTTAGGTATCCAAATATTAACTGTTTTGGGTAACTTTAGTTATAAAAGATTTCCAGTCATCATGTGTAGCTCCAGCCCCCACAGGGTTTAATCTTCTCTGTGTAGGGTAGTGGGAATCTTGCTCCCTGTCTGGATGTTGGGGAAGGCTTTTGGCCATACGCTCTGGATAGTGTGAGATAGAACACAATATCCATGTGAGATCTTGCGCTTGTTTCTTCAGTGTCTCTTGCACTGCGCTGTGTATTCCTTCAATGCAATGGGTGCCAGTGGCACCCCACTCTTCCAGCAGATGTTACTGCTCTCCAAGACCCTCCAGGCATGATGGGCAGCTGACGGTGCCGTATTAAGGGTCCCTCTTGGGCTGGGCTCTGCTCTCCTCTGAATGGGTCACTTCTCGGAACTGCTTATCCCAACACCCCTGTCCTGGCAGCACACCTTGGCTTCAGATCCTCAGCAGTGCTGCTCTTTTGTGGTAGGAATTATATGAAAAGCAGGTGATAACAAGCAATATGGTATTCCAGTGGACAAATACTAGATCCCACATCAGGAGTAGAATGAAAAATACGATGGGACTGTATCCTTAGTGTTTGGTTTTTTTAACTGTGTGTACCTGTTTGCCCTGTATATACAGCCCTTTGGTTTGTGGGAGGGATGTTAATGTCTGAACACAGAATTAATTTAAAGATCTCAACTGGGCAGCACAGTATTGTTCTTTATCGATCCCAGGAAGCCATTGTTTGGTGAATGAGAGCATTTCCTGGATTCACCAATCATTGTGTCTATATTCACAAATAATTGTGTCTATGATGATAGCTAACTATTCATTTTGAACAGTATCAGGGCATTTGTACTTATGTAACTCTAAGCACTAAATGCAGTGTTTATAGCAATTCTGTGTTTTTGTATCAGTGCTGCATCTCATTCTGCAAGATTGATCTCATCAGTAAGATTGTCTGAAAGAACTGGGTGCCTTCAGAATTAATGACACACCAGGAAGACCCAGATTCCATGTTAATAGAAATCCTGATAATTCATTCTTCTAATTTTTTAAAGTTAACTGGGTTTAATTTGCTGCATTTACATTTTACATTGTAAAATGAAGATTTGCAGGCACTGAAGATAAAATCCACTGTGGATTCCAGTAATCCAGTATCCTGGTGAACTGCAGCATACCAGAAGAATAGCCACACTGGGCTAGATCAGAGGTTCATCTGCTCTAGTGAGTAACACTTGAACTTGGTATGTAATGAAGCCTGAGAAAAGAAATAAATAAAGGGCAGGTAGATTGGTGATCCTTTCCAACATATGTTCTTTGGGCTTCTGTAGCTGAATGACAAATTCACTGACATATACTAACAGGGAGCTCAACAGTACTAGTTGAAATATCTTAAATTTGAAATAAGTGATTTATTTTTTCTTTCACTGTGACAATGTAGAATATAAATGGTAAAGTTCACTCTAGAGTACACTTGGTTACATAGAAACTGGAATGGATGTTGAGTGTTGCTAATTCATTTGTGTGTTAAGTCTGATTCTGAAAATGGAGAGGTTAAAAACCACTGCCTATATCTTCCTCATAAGGCTTCATATTTAGCCTGGTGATTCAGCACAATTTCCACATTTCTACTTATATGAACAGAGCTTCATGTTGGTCTTACAAGGTATAGGGAATGATGAAAGCCGGGATCTGTGTGAATAAAATGTATTATTGAAAGAGTAAACCCTTAGAAGATTTATAAATCACTTAGTGGCTTCACTTGCAACTGTTAATTACTTAGTTGTAAAACTTAGTAAGATCCTTAGGTAGCAGAAGATTTAGAAATCACTCAGTTGTTACATTACATCAGTCCTCTTAGATTGCTGGCAGCCTTGAAGTGAATTTTTATCACTAAGGTGTTTTGCATGTATCTGCTTTCTTAGATCATTCAGTTGTGCAAACTCACATCTGTTCTCCTCAGCCCTTTGAGAATTCGATAACCTAAGGACCCTTGCGGGTGTTTTCACGTAAAAACTGTCAGAGGTTCCTAGACTCGAGGAAGAACATATAGATAAAGGTTAATGACTAAAAATTCTTCAAGGAACACTGTCACAAGCGTATGAGAGATGCCCCTGTGTGAGGTCGAAGAAGAAATCAATCAGTGAACGCCGTGATAAAGCCTATCGAAGACCACCGACTCATTTTACTGTGCAAGCGTGAAGGACACTTACATATGCTGAATAGTTACAGGAAATGTTTTGCATATGTAGATAATTTCTCAGAAGGTCAATGAATATGCATGTATTCAGTCAAATATAATGTGTGTTGAAACAAAGACAGACACACACCTTGGGGGAGCGATTTCTGTGTGTGTCCAGCGCTGCAATAAATAATACCTGCTTTCTAAAACTCCAAAAGGAGTCTTAGAGAGTTTCTTCCAGCCGGCTTTCTCAGTATCATTATCTAATATAATTGTTGCACTGGATTAATCCAGGATATTAATAGCTATTGTAATTGTGAAAACACATTTGACTAGAAATCTGTATATATGTGTTTTGTCAGTGTGTCTGATGTAGAGACATACATCTGAGATGTATGTGTGTATGACACAATTGTTGTGGCTGTTCTGTGGGTTTAATTTATTGGTCTTAACTGTATGCCATTTCTTTGTTCTAGTGAAGCATGAACAAGTTAGTGTCAATTAGCTATCATTGTTTTAATTATTAACTAGGCTCTAGTACTCTAAAAGGGTATTTATTTTCATAAGCAGCGTGTAAGTCCATCTAGAATGATATCATCTGTTCAAAGGTGGAGCCACCTGGTTTAAGCTGTAATTGTTGATTTCATGTTTTGATTTGTTAAAAGAAGAAATATGACAAGTTCCTCTTTGAAAGTGAGATATACAGAGTAGTCCATGTAAGCTGGATGTAGGGTGCTGGTTTTGATGTGTTGCAGTTCATTATTTAATAAACCCATAGATAAGAAATTGATTTATAAATTCATTTTGATAAGCACACAGTGTTTTGTGATTGAAATTAGAGTGTGTGTGCATCTCTCTAAATGGTAATGAAATATAAAAAGTAATCTGAGATTTTTTTCAATTCTGCAAGATAATAATATGATAAAATATTCAGCATCTTTATGTCTGTTTTGAAAACTGGAAATACAAACCTGAATTCAGAAGCTTAGTAAGATTTTATTCTCTAAAACACTAGTTCACTGCTTTGTAGAAAGAAGTGGTGGTAAACTACATTTTTTGTAAGCTTTCTTTCAGGCTAAACTTCCATATAGTATTAGCAATTAACTTTTATGACTATTTTACTCATGTGGTAACTGTTGATTTATTTAGAGAGTTCTTTCCTGCAAGTATTTACTAATGAACATAATGCATACTCTAGATGTTTTGTGAGTATTCAAGGCAGGTGGCTTTATGACATTTCTATCCTTGAAAAAAACTTCTGGTTTTCTTTTAAGTAACCTGGAAGACCTGTCTGTGCCTTGACCAAGAGTCCCTTGGCAGCTTTATTTGGTCTTGTTCAAGTAACTTCACTTTGGGATCTTTTATGTCCATTCAGCTTTGTCTAAAAAGAAGCACTTTGCCTCCAGGGCAAACACTGGTATGTACTTTCCTGCCACTGCTCCATATGTTTTAGGATTTTCCTTGCTGCTTGTGTGCAGGGGTTATCAAGCTGGGCTGCATGAGTCCCTGCAGTACTTTCTTCTTTCATCATTCCTTTTGATTTTTGTGAGCCAGCACCTCTTCCAAAGCACTGCCAAACAGCAGTGAGAAACACTGCTGAGTAATATAAGCCAAACTATTAACTGCATTGTTTTCTGTTCAAGTAATGAAATTAAGGTGCTTCATGTTTCTTGCACAACACTCTTAAAAAACAGGAGTAACAGAATTGAGTTGTTACCCTGTGTTAATTCAGGTGGGTGTAGCAGGTATGAGTGGGCAGTTAGCCCTGGCTGGGGGACAGGACAGCACAGTGTGAGGTACCTGGGATTGCTTGCGATGGCTGCAGAGCTCTGCTTACCTGGCAGCTTGTGCCGAGTTGACTTGGTGCCGTGGTGGTCATATGTTCATATGAAAGCTTTCCCCCAGCGTGAGGTGTGGCATCTTGCTGTGATCGGCAACAAACTAAGAAGGTCATAGTAGATCCAGTCTTGGGGTTCTTGCCAGGGAGGAGTGTCCTGCTGTGAAGAAAATGCCCTAGCCCAGTGTGTACAGCGTGTCAGTAATCACGCTCTCACTGATTGAGAAATGGAGCTGGAAACTCCTGATGCATCTTATGATTGTTGGCATTATTGCTGAGATACATCTATAGCCTGTCTGCTCCAGTGCAGAGCCGTATTCTTTCATGAAGATTTTAATTTGAGGGATTCCCTTCATAATTTTTTTTTTTTAACTTTATGATATGGCCCCAAATTCTTAGCTGTGTTAAATGCCTGTTTTCTATTAGACTTTTGTCCCTAACCCTTTTGAAATATGACTGCATATTTATCTCTGATGATGTTTTCTCGTTGAACCTGCCCTGGTACTTGACAGAAAGAAGCATCTATAATCATTTAATGCCATAGGGTCAATGTAGCTGCAAAACCAGTAAGTGTGTGCTGTTATGCTCCTAATAAAATCACCTGCTAAGTTACAATTCTTGACCATGAGTTTTTGTGATGGTTTGTGGACAGAAAAATGCCAAGTGTGGTTTCTAATACCTGGATCAAAATCTTTTGTCACTTATGAAAATGTTTTGTTTGATAGCTTCAGTCAAAAAATATTAGTCAGAGTTTTGAGAACATGGAAACTAAAAAATAAATAAAATCTATGAATATTCTAAATTCTAATTATCTTTGAAACAAAGCTTTATGAAACTTGCAAAATGCAGTTTTGCAGTAAATTTAAGAAAGGCAAATATCTGAAAGTCTATAAATGCATTTTTAAAGCATAGGAAAATTTAAAATTTTTTAAGGACTGCAAGATGATAAATTGAAAATATCAATTTCTATATGTTAATTTAATCTGGGACTTGAAACAGCTTGGCTGTTGAAGTACATGGGTTTAAGATTGTATGGGTACTTTTAACTTGATATTTTTTATCCCTTAACATATTTCTTTAAAAAAAAAAAAAAAAAAAACAAACCCAACCAAACAAAAAAAATCCCCAAACCTTGACTGAATCCTTTGAATTAATTTATTCTGGGAAGAGATACACACACAGACACACGCAGAATGGTAGGGGTTCGAAGAGACCTCAGGAGATAATCTAGTCCAAC